>NC_133220.1:50000-232500 GCF_040436345.1 Pagrus major | reverse complement strand
AATGGGTGTGAGCAGGTGTGGACGGGAGTGAGCAGGTGTGGACGGGTGTGAGCAGGTGTGGACGGGTGTGAGCAGGTGTGAGCAGGTGTGAGCAGGTGTGGACGGGAGTGAGCAGGTGTGGACGGGTGTGAGCAGGTGTGGACGGGAGTGAATGGGTGTGAGCAGGTGTGAATGGGTGTGAGCAGGTGTGGACGGGAGTGAGCAGGTGTGGACGGGTGTGAGCAGGTGTGGACGGGTGTGAGCAGGTGTGAGCAGGTGTGAATGGGTGTGAGCAGGTGTGGACGGGAGTGAGCAGGTGTGGACGGGTGTGAGCAGGTGTGGACGGGTGTGAGCAGGTGTGGACGGGTGTGAGCAGGTGTGAGCAGGTGTGGACGGGAGTGAGCAGGTGTGGACGGGTGTGAGCAGGTGTGGACGGGAGTGAGCAGGTGTGGACGGGTGTGAGCAGGTGTGGACGGGAGTGAGCAGGTGTGGACGGGTGTTGTTGACATTCTCGTGTTGTTTTTGCTGCAGTTCTTTGAGAAAGCAGCGGAGAACGTGAAGGAGAACGTTGGCGATGATGTTCAGACCGATCAGCTGATCAAAGAGGCCTGCAGGAACGTTCTGGAACATGTGAGATCGCTTCCTGTTGTCCTCTGACCTCTGACCTTGCTTGTGTTCACAGAAGGCCCATGATTGGCTGAAATCAGCTGTCACTGTGACATCACATCAGGTGTCAGCAGGTTCTACAGGATTCTGACCTCATGACCTTTGACCTCAGCTATCTGTCTGTTTCTCTGTGTGGTTACCATGGTTTACTCTGATGTCATCAACAGGCCAAACAGCTGTTTCCAGAGGTGGAGGTGAAGAGGGCGGGGCTTGAGGTCCCCATCAAGGTAGGAACGGGCCAATGAGACGATCCAGAACATGTTGTGACCTGGTCCAGTTCTGATGTGGTTTTTGTGTCTGTCAGAGGTCCAGAGCTGCTGATGAAGACTACAGCCAGAGAGGAAGCCCCCTCCCCAAGAAGGTACTGTGACCTCTGGCCTCACAGGTGTTTGCTAGGCAGTCAGGTGACAGACAGGTGTGAGACAGACAGGTGTGAGACAGACAGGTTTGAGACAGACAGGTGTGAGACAGACAGGTGTGAGACAGACAGGTGTGAGACAGATAGGTGTGAGACAGACAGGTGTGAGACAGACAGGTTTGAGACAGATAGGTGTGAGACAGACAGGTGTGAGACAGATAGGTGTGAGACAGACAGGTTTGAGACAGATAGGTGTGAGACAGACAGGTGTGAGACAGATAGGTGTGAGACAGACAGGTGTGAGACAGACAGGTGTGAGACAGTGTTTTCACCTGTCTGACTCCATCACTAACTGTACTGACTGTCCGTCTCCAGAGGAGGACTCGTCCAGGTGCGGCAGCCGTCTCTTCTGACCGACAGCACACCTTCTCCACTCAGTGAGTCTCTGACAGGTAACAGGTGACATCATCATTAGTAACCAGGTAGATGACAACACCTGACAAACATGTGACTGTTTGTGTCCTCAGAGTGAAGCTCAAGTCTGATCCCATCAAGAGAGAAGGACCAAAGGTGAGTGTTGATCCGACAGGTGCTGGTCACGTGATCACACTCTGTATTATTGGTACAGGTGTGTTTTCTTACCTGTGGTCTCCTGTCAGCTGGGACGTCTTCAGCTCTGTTGATTCATGTGATCCGGCTGAACGTTAAAGTTTCTGCCCAAAGACTCTGAAACCTACAAACTCAGCATGTTAGCCTGCTGTTAGCATGAAGCTAGTTTCTGATGCTAACCAAGCCCCCAAGAAGAGCGCCAGGCTGTGTAATGACATCATCACGTGATGCACTTTCTCACACACAGTGGAGACTTTTGTTTTACATCACAACCTCCGTGACATGATTCGCTGTCAGAGTTTGGTCCATTCTGTCCGATAACATTTGGAAAGTCCAGAAGAGCCGGGCGCTAAACAGGAAGTGAGCCGGCTCGGTCGGTGGAGTTCTGCGGTCGTCACATTCTTCATCACAACACGATGATGTCACTTCAAACTCAGGAAGTCAAACGACAACGAGCAGCTTTCATAGACATGGACGGAGCTCCGCCTCCAACACTGTGTCCAGGTTTAATGTGATGTCCTTGATGCTAACACTAGCATTAATGCTAACATCATGCTAACACTAGTATTAGAAGCTTTAGCCTCCTATGTTTTCGGGTTGAAACGGATCAATATGTGTGATGATGCTGTATGAGTCTGTCACATGACCGATCAGCTGCAGTCAGACAAGCCGATCAATCAATTACATCATTACATCATAACCTGCTGTGTGTGTGTGTGTGTGTGTGTGTGTGTGCGTGTGTGTGTGTGTGTTTTAGTGGGATCCATCCAGACTGAACGAGAGCAGCACGTTTGTTCTCGGCTCCAGAGCCAACAAGTGAGACAACATGTAAACAACATGTAAACAACATGTAAACAACATGTTAAACCTGGGAGATTATCTGAAAACGTTATTGATGTTTTGACATCACGTCAAATGGTTGAACAGGAAGTGAGTCATCGTGTGTTGTGATGTCACTGTGCAGGGCGCTGGGGATGGGCGGGACCAGAGGACGTATCTACATCAAACATGCTGATCTGTTTAAGGTGAACACACACACACACACACACACACGTGCACACACACACACACACACATAGAAAAAGGGCGATGGAGGTCTGTGTTGTTTAACTGCAGCTCATTAACATATTGATCAGGTTCAGTTCACCTGATCAATATTCGTCATGTCTGTCCACACGCTTACACCTGTGTGTGTGTGTGTGTGTGTGTGTGTGTGTGTGTGTGTGTGTGTGTGTCAGTATGCAGCAGATGCGAAGGATAAGCAGTGGTTGGCAGAGAGACACCACATGAGAGCGACGGGAGGGAAGATGGTGAGAAACATGTCAACACACACCAACCAATCACAACACAGTTTAACAGAGACGTTTGTGTTTATGTGTATTAGTACACAGAAGTGTGTATTAGTACATAGAAGTGGGTATTAGTACACAGAAGTGTGTACTGTAGTACTTGAGGTTTGCTTTAAACCTTAAACCAGAGGTTCCTAATAAACTGGACACTGACTGTAGTTATGACGACTCGCCACATCAACAGGAAGTACTGCAGTGTTAAAAGTACTGTAGTATTTAAAGTACTGCAGTGTTAAAAGTGCTGTAGTATTTAAAGTACTGCAGTGTTAAAAGTGCTGTAGTATTTAAAGTACTGCAGTGTTAAAAGTACTTTAAAGTACTACAGATGTAAATGTAATGAGTCATGTGTCATCATCCAGAAACTGATTGAAAGCACAAGAAATACAACTGTACCTGAATGCACCACCATGACACGTGTGTGTGTGTGTGTGTGTTTGTGTGTTTGTGTGTGTGTGTGTGTGTGTGTGTGTGTGTGCTCAGGCCTACCTGCTGATCGAGGAGGACATCCAGGATTTGTCTCGCAGTGACGAGTACAAGTGAGTCTGACATCATCCCATCCGTCTCCATGGTAACCAGCTCCACAGGTCTGTGGTTGTTGTGGTAACAGCTGTGTGCGTGTGTGTGTGTGTAGGGACTGTCCGGACGTCAGGATGGACGAGCTGAAGCCGTTCTCTGTTCCTGTGTGGATGGTGGAGAAGATGCAGAGAGCCATGGAGGCTCAGAGAGAGGCCGACCTCTGACCTCACACTGATCATGTGACCCGCAGGCTCTCATCTGATTGGCTGCTTCTATTGTTTTTCTTCTTACTGCTGTTTTTTAAAAAGAAATAAAACTCTGTTCACCTCCCAAACTGAACTCAACTAAATATTCTATAAATACTTCAACAGTAAAGAGCTGAGTACTCAGAGTTAAGTACTCTAAAGTACTCAGGAGTAAGTACTCTAAAGTACTCAGGAGTAAGTACTCTAAAGTACTCAGGAGTAAGTACTCTGAAGTACTCAGGAGTAAGTACTCTGAAGTACTCAGGAGTAAGTACTCTAAAGTACTCAGGAGTAAGTACTCTGAAGTACTCAGGAGTAAGTACTCTGAAGTACTCAGGAGTAAGTACTCCGGGGTACTCTGAGGGTCTGAAGCAGTTGGCCTTGTGGTCCAGCAGAGGGCGCTCTTCATTTACATTATATTTACATTAAGCTTCTGCACAATAAGAACATTTGTCACCAGAAACATTTCACCGTCGATAAAGTAGAAAAGAAAAAATAGAAACAGTTTTCAAGCCTCGTCTGAGCAAAGTAGCTGCTCTGTGTCCAGATACCTTCAGTACAGAAGTGCTGTGGGTCAGAACATACAAGTGCATATACGGGTCGTTTGTTGGGGGGGTGGGAGGGAGTCGTATGCGGGTCGAGGTGAAGTCTGAACAAGTGAGTCTGGAGTCTCCTGCAGAAGATGGCGAGTGACTCTGCTGTCCTGATGTTGGTCGGGAGTTCGTTCCACCACTGAGGCGCCAGAACAGAGAAGAGTCGCGACTTCGCTGAGCGACCTTTGTTTGCTTTCAGCGATGGCGGTACCAGCCGGCCAGCTGATGTAGTGGAGCGAAGTGTTCGTGCTGGGCTGTGTGGTCTGACCAGTGTTTGGAGGTAGATGGGTGCAGTTCTGTTGACGGCCTTGAAGGCCAGCACCATGGTCTTGAATCTGATGGGGCCGCAACAGGAAGCCAGTGGAGGTCTCGGAGGAGTCCAGCTGGGAGACGACCAGGAGCTGCGTTGCGTCTTCACATTCATGAGGCGTCATAGAAACACAGGAACATGGTCCACAGAGCAGCTGCTGTGAACATGGGATGAGTTTCTGTTCTCCAAGTCATCCTTCAGTAATGATTACATTATGATGTATCATGTATTGATCACCATCAACAACTGATCACGTCGCTCTGATGTCGCAGGAAGTCGAGGTCATAAATCAACTTTAATAGAAGAAACCAGTGAACACATCAATGAAACCTCCTGCAGTGATCATTAACGTTAAGGTGACACCTGCATTAAATCATCAGGACTCCTGGACCACATCAGAGGTTCTGTCGGGCTCATTTCAAATGTTGTCAACGTTCTCGACCTGACCTGCTGATCGATCGATCAGTACACTGAGCTGATCAATAAGATTGGAGGACTGATGAGTACAACAGAGGAGTCTGTGTTGAGTTGGTGCTCCCAATTATTAAATGTTCATTTGTTATTTTGTGTTTATGATGGGCAAACTTAATGTTATGTTTATTGATCGATTGTGGACTGGTTGACTGACAGGCCGGCTGTCTGATATCCATTGAGGGCGTGTTTAATGAAGCCTTGCACCTGCAGGTGAGTGCAGGTGAGTGCAGCTGTGTGTAGGTGACCTGGGAAACAGCAGAGCGTCTCCGATTCATGTTTGTTTCTTTCATCCTTCTATTCGGTGCTGTGCCGCTGTATAGCCCTACTGTGTCTGTGACCAGGCCGACACAGATCAACTGACCAACCAGAAACCAGTTGATCGCATGGTTGACTGGTGATGTCACACAGGTAAACAGGAGTCCCGCCCCTCAGCCTCACTCTGATCTACATTACATCACACACACAGACCCTCCGGAAGTGACATCACACACACAGACCCTCAGGACGTGACATCACACACTTTATTTATAAAAATAAACATCAGGCAGAAACAGTGCCAGGAGAAAGAGGAAGTGACATCATCAGGGGGCGGGGCATCACTCAATCCCTTCCTGCTTGTCCTTGATTGCAACTCTGAAGCGTTCCTCCAGCAGAGAGAGCTCGCTGATGAGGTCAGTGATGGCGTTCGTGAACGCTTCCTGTCAAAAACACGTCATCATCAGAGACATGACATCACTTCCTGTCAAAATAAAACACTGACAACACAAGGACCTTCTTCAATTGTGTGTTACCTGTGGACTGTAGTCAGGTGTGTGTGTGTGTATGTGTTACCTGTGGACTGTAGTCAGGTGTGTGTGTGTGTGTTACCTGTGGACTGTAGTCAGGCGTGTGTGTATGTGTTACCTGTGGACTGTAGTCAGGCGTGTGTGTGTGTGTTACCTGTGGACTGTAGTCAGGCGTGTGTGTATGTGTTACCTGTGGACTGTAGTCAGGTGTGTGTGTGTGTGTTACCTGTGGACTGTAGTCAGGCGTGTGTGTATGTGTTACCTGTGGACTGTAGTCAGGTGTGTGTGTATGTGTTACCTGTGGACTGTAGTCAGGTGTGTGTGTGTGTATGTGTTACCTGTGGACTGTAGTCAGGTGTGTGTGTGTGTATGTGTTACCTGTGGACTGTAGTCAGGTGTGTGTGTGTGTATGTGTTACCTGTGGACTGTAGTCAGGTGTGTGTGTGTGTATGTGTTACCTGTGGACTGTAGTCAGGTGTGTGTGTATGTGTTACCTGTGGACTGTAGTCAGGCGTGTGTGTATGTGTTACCTGTGGACTGTAGTCAGGTGTGTGTGTGTGTATGTGTTACCTGTGGACTGTAGTCAGGTGTGTGTGTGTGTATGTGTTACCTGTGGACTGTAGTCAGGCGTGTGTGTATGTGTTACCTGTGGACTGTAGTCAGGCGTGTGTGTATGTGTTACCTGTGGACTGTAGTCAGGTGTGGTCTGCACTCTGATGACGATCTTGTGTTCCAAAGGATGAGGAACTTTATAACCAGCAAACAGAACCTGAGGATCCTTCAACAGCTGACTAACACACACACACACACACACACACACACACACACACACACACACACACACACACACACACACACACACACACACGAGCCGGTTGTTTAGATTTAAGTCCTTCTGATTACAGTCTAACAGCCGCTCACTGATCCTGTTAGCATGCTGTTAGCTCCGGTCTGTAGCCTGATAGTACTGTGTGTGTGTGTGTGTGTGTTAGCATGCTGTTAGCTCCGGTCTGTAGCCTGATAGTACTGTGTGTGTGTGTGTGTGTGTTAGCATGCTGTTAGCTCCGGTCTGTAGCCTGATAGTACTGTGTGTGTGTGTGTGTTAGCATGCTGTTAGCTCCGGTCTGTAGCCTGATAGTACTGTGTGTGTGTGTGTGTGTGTGTGTGTGTGTTAGCATGCTGTTAGCTCCGGTCTGTAGCCTGATAGTACTGTGTGTGTGTGTGTGTGTGTTAGCATGCTGTTAGCTCCGGTCTGTAGCCTGATAGTACTGTGTGTGTGTGTGTGTGTGTTAGCATGCTGTTAGCTCCGGTCTGTAGCCTGATAGTACTGTGTGTGTGTGTGTGTGTGTGTGTTAGCATGCTGTTAGCTCCGGTCTGTAGCCTGATAGTACTGTGTGTGTGTGTGTGTGTGTGTTAGCATGCTGTTAGCTCCGGTCTGTAGCCTGATAGTACTGTGTGTGTGTGTGTTAGCATGCTGTTAGCTCCGGTCTGTAGCCTGATAGTACTGTGTGTGTGTGTGTGTTAGCATGCTGTTAGCTCCGGTCTGTAGCCTGATAGTACTGTGTGTGTGTGTGTTAGCATGCTGTTAGCTCCGCGGCTCTTACGCTCGGATGATGTTGCCCAGCGTGTGGTCCTCCTTGTTCAGGGTGAACAGGCAGGCGTTGGGGACCTTCGTGTCTTTAGTGATGCTGATCTTTTTCTCTCCTTCAAACAGAAGAAACGACTCGAAGGCGGGAGGCGCGTTCATCTTCTCTGTCTGAGCGCGAGCACCACAGACGACCAACCGGAAGTACTTCCTCCAAAACAAGATGACGACTTCCGTCTTCTTCTTTTTTACATCATTTTATTCGACTTTCTGATATTGAACCTGTGGTTCAAAACCTGTTCAAAGATGTGAGACAGAGGACAGAATGAGGCTGAAACTCTTCAGACAGATTCAGTTTGAAACAGAAGAACAGAATCAGAACCAGCTGGTATCACGGACCAACATCAGAACTACAACAATTCAAACATTTCGATGGTAAAGTGAAAATATTCCAGAGAATAAAGACACACGCGTCTCCTGTGTTAATTCATGTGTGTGTCTGTCCTCAGTGTCAGTCCTCAGTGTCACAGCGTCTGTCCTCAGTGTCACAGTGTCCGTCCTCAGTGTCTCAGTGTCTGTCCTCAGTGTCACAGTGTCCGTCCTCAGTGTCTCAGTGTCCGTCCTCAGTGTCTGTCCTCAGTGTCCGTCCTCAGTGTCTCAGTGTCTGTCCTCAGTGTCACAGTGTCCGTCCTAGTGTCTCAGTGTCCGTCCTCAGTGTCTGTCCTCAGTGTCTCAGTGTCCGTCCTCAGTGTCTCAGTGTCTGTCCTCAGTGTCACAGTGTCTGTCCTCAGTGTCTCAGTGTCCGTCCTCAGTGTCTCAGTGTCACAGTGTCTGTCCTCAGTGTCTCAGTGTCTGTCCTCAGTGTCACAGTGTCCGTCCTCAGTGTCACAGTGTCCGTCCTCAGTGTCTCAGTGTCCGTCCTCAGTGTCTGTCCTCAGTGTCTCAGTGTCCGTCCTCAGTGTCACAGTGTCTGTCCTCAGTGTCACAGTGTCTGTCCTCAGTGTCTCAGTGTCCGTCCTCAGTGTCCGTCCTCAGTGTGTCAGTGTCACAGTGTCCGTCCTCAGTGTCTCAGTGTCCGTCCTCAGTGTCTGTCCTCAGTGTCTCAGTGTCCGTCCTCAGTGTCACAGTGTCTCAGTGTCCATCCTCAGTGTCACAGTGTCTCAGTGTCTGTCCTCAGTGTCTCAGTGTCACAGTGTCTGTCCTCAGTGTCTCAGTGTCTGTCCTCAGTGTCTCAGTGTCCGTCCTCAGTGTCTCAGTGTCACAGTGTCCGTCCTCAGTGTCTCAGTGTCTGTCCTCAGTGTCACAGTGTCAGTCCTCAGTGTCTCAGTGTCTGTCCTCAGTGTCCGTCCTCAGTGTCACAGTGTCACAGTGTCCGTCCTCAGTGTCACAGTGTCCGTCCTCAGTGTCTCAGTGTCTGTCCTCAGTGTGTCAGTGTCACAGTGTCCGTCCTCAGTGTCTCAGTGTCCGTCCTCAGTGTCTGTCCTCAGTGTCTCAGTGTCCGTCCTCAGTGTCACAGTGTCTCAGTGTCTGTCCTCAGTGTCTCAGTGTCACAGTGTCTGTCCTCAGTGTCTGTCCTCAGTGTCTCAGTGTCCGTCCTCAGTGTCTCAGTGTCACAGTGTCCGTCCTCAGTGTCTCAGTGTCTGTCCTCAGTGTCACAGTGTCAGTCCTCAGTGTCTCAGTGTCTGTCCTCAGTGTCCGTCCTCAGTGTCACAGTGTCACAGTGTCCGTCCTCAGTGTCTCAGTGTCCGTCCTCAGTGTCACAGTGTCTCAGTGTCTGTCCTCAGTGTCTCAGTGTCACAGTGTCTGTCCTCAGTGTCTCAGTGTCTGTCCTCAGTGTCACAGTGTCTCAGTGTCTGTCCTCAGTGTCTCAGTGTCACAGTGTCTGTCCTCAGTGTCTCAGTGTCCGTCTTCAGTGTCTCAGTGTCACAGTGTCCGTCCTCAGTGTCTCAGTGTCTGTCCTCAGTGTCACAGTGTCAGTCCTCAGTGTCTCAGTGTCTGTCCTCAGTGTCCGTCCTCAGTGTCACAGTGTCAGTCCTCAGTGTCTCAGTGTCTGTCCTCAGTGTCACAGTGTCTGTCCTCAGTGTCCGTCCTCAGTGTCACAGTGTCCGTCCTCAGTGTCTCAGTGTCTGTCCTCAGTGTCACAGTGTCCGTCCTCAGTGTCACAGTGTCTGTCCTCAGTGTCTGTCCTCAGTGTCCGTCCTCAGTGTCTCAGTGTCCTTCCTCAGTGTCACAGTGTCCGTCCTCAGTGTCTCAGTGTCCGTCCTCAGTGTCACAGTGTCCTTCCTCAGTGTCACAGTGTCCGTCCTCAGTGTCTCAGTGTCTCAGTGTCCTTCCTCAGTGTCACAGTGTCTGTCCTCAGTGTCACAGTGTCCTTCCTCAGTGTCACAGTGTCTGTCCTCAGTGTCTGTCCTCAGTGTCCGTCCTCAGTGTCACAGTGTCCTTCCTCAGTGTCACAGTGTCTGTCCTCAGTGTCCGTCCTCAGTGTCTCAGTGTCCGTCCTCAGTGTCTCAGTGTCCTTCCTCAGTGTCACAGTGTCTGTCCTCAGTGTCCGTCCTCAGTGTCTCAGTGTCCGTCCTCAGTGTCACAGTGTCCTTCCTCAGTGTCACAGTGTCCGTCCTCAGTGTCTCAGTGTCTCAGTGTCCTTCCTCAGTGTCACAGTGTCTGTCCTCAGTGTCCGTCCTCAGTGTCACAGTGTCTGTCCTCAGTGTCTCAGTGTCTGTCCTCAGTGTCACAGTGTCTGTCCTCAGTGTCTGTCCTCAGTGTCTCAGTGTCACAGTGTCCTTCCTCAGTGTCACAGTGTCTGTCCTCAGTGTCACAGTGTCTGTCCTCAGTGTCTGTCCTCAGTGTCTCAGTGTCACAGTGTCCTTCCTCAGTGTCACAGTGTCTGTCCTCAGTGTCACAGTGTCTGTCCTCAGTGTCTCAGTGTCTGTCCTCAGTGTCCGTCCTCAGTGTCTCAGTGTCTGTCCTCAGTGTCTCAGTGTCCTTCCTCAGTGTCACAGTGTCTGTCCTCAGTGTCTCAGTGTCTGTCCTCAGTGTCACAGTGTCTGTCCTCAGTGTCTGTCCTCAGTGTCTGTCCTCAGTGTCTCAGTGTCCTTCCTCAGTGTCACAGTGTCTGTCCTCAGTGTCTGTCCTCAGTGTCCGTCCTCAGTGTCACAGTGTCTGTCCTCAGTGTCTCAGTGTCCGTCCTCAGTGTCACAGTGTCCGTCCTCAGTGTCTCAGTGTCCTTCCTCAGTGTCACAGTGTCTGTCCTCAGTGTCTCAGTGTCCGTCCTCAGTGTCCGTCCTCAGTGTCTCAGTGTCTGTCCTCAGTGTCTCAGTGTCCGTCCTCAGTGTCAGTGTCCGTCCTCAGTGTCTCAGTGTCACAGTGTCTGTCCTCAGTGTCTCAGTGTCCGTCCTCAGTGTCACAGTGTCCGTCCTCAGTGTCTCAGTGTCTGTCCTCAGTGTCACAGTGTCTGTCCTCAGTGTCCGTCCTCAGTGTCACAGTGTCCGTCCTCAGTGTCTCAGTGTCCGTCCTCAGTGTCACAGTGTCTGTCCTCAGTGTCCGTCCTCAGTGTCTCAGTGTCCGTCCTCAGTGTCACAGTGTCTGTCCTCAGTGTCTCAGTGTCACAGTGTCTGTCCTCAGTGTCTCAGTGTCCGTCCTCAGTGTCTCAGTGTCCGTCCTCAGTGTCACAGTGTCTGTCCTCAGTGTCCGTCCTCAGTGTCTCAGTGTCCGTCCTCAGTGTCACAGTGTCCGTCCTCAGTGTCTCAGTGTCACAGTGTCTGTCCTCAGTGTCTCAGTGTCCGTCCTCAGTGTCTCAGTGTCCGTCCTCAGTGTCACAGTGTCTGTCCTCAGTGTCTCAGTGTCCGTCCTCAGTGTCACAGTGTCTGTCCTCAGTGTCCGTCCTCAGTGTCTCAGTGTCCGTCCTCAGTGTCACAGTGTCTGTCCTCAGTGTCTCAGTGTCTGTGCTCAGTGTCTCAGTGTCCTTCCTCAGTGTCACAGTGTCTGTCCTCAGTGTCTCAGTGTCCGTCCTCAGTGTCCGTCCTCAGTGTCTCAGTGTCCTTCCTCAGTGTCACAGTGTCTGTCCTCAGTGTCTCAGTGTCCGTCCTCAGTGTCACAGTGTCTGTCCTCAGTGTCTCAGTGTCTGTCCTCAGTGTCCGTCCTCAGTGTCACAGTGTCTGTCCTCAGTGTCTCAGTGTCTGTCCTCAGTGTCTCAGTGTCCGTCCTCAGTGTCCGTCCTCAGTGTCTCAGTGTCCTTCCTCAGTGTCACAGTGTCTGTCCTCAGTGTCTCAGTGTCCGTCCTCAGTGTCACAGTGTCTGTCCTCAGTGTCTCAGTGTCCGTCCTCAGTGTCCGATGTTAAAGGAATAGTTCACTCTAGAACGAAATTCAGTCATTATCGATTGTTTTTCTTTGCCGTGTGACATTAAATGTTTCGTCACGTTCCCGACGTCCCTCCTGTCCAATCAGATCGCTGTTCCTTCTGGATGTGCTCTTGTCATTGGTTAAAATGAGGTGGTTTGTTTTTGAAAGTCGGGCGCTGATTGGCTGTGTGTGTGAGGAAGAGTCGGTTTAAACGGGGGGGCGGGAGTTTGTTCAGTTTGAATCCGGGACAGAAAGTCCGCTCGGACCGCCGACACTCCGACACACGGTGAGTCCTGAAGAACTTTATCTCCCGGTTTATTCGCCCGGATTAATGAGCAGAGTGTGGACACGCTGACCTGCAACTGTTTGTCTTCTCGGAGGGTTCATATTAAACAGGCTAACAGCAGAATTAGCCGTCGGAGCCAGCGCTAAACAGCGCTGCTATCGTTAGCATGAAGCTACATCTGCTTCGGAACCGGAGCGCAAACAAGCTGCTGTTAACGAGCATACCGGCAAACTGACGGCTTTCTGTTAGAGACTCACGGACTGTGGCGCTTACAGTTTACCCGCTAAATACTGACTACACCCGGTACAAGCTAACATGTAGCTGCAGGTAGCTAACATGTAGCTGCAGGTAGCTAACATGTAGCTGCAGGTAGCTAACATGTAGCTGCAGTTAGCAAATGGTGAGTTGAGCTGTGGCCGCTCAACTTGAACAGTCTAAATGGTTACCCGCTGTTTGTGAGCTGTGTGCCTGTCTGTCTGTCTGTCTGTCTCTCTGACCGCCTGTCTGTCTCTCTCTCTGACCCGTCTGTCTGTCTGTCTGTCTGTCTGACTGACCTCCTGCCTGTCTCTCTGACCGCCTGTCTGTCTGTCTCTCTGACCCGTCTGTCTGTCTGTCTGTCTGTCTGACTGACTGACCGCCTGTCTCTCTGACCGCCTGTCTGTCTCTCTGACCGCCTGTCTGTCTGTCTGTCTGTCTGACTTCCTGCCTGTCTCTCTGACCTACTGTCTCTCTGACTGCCTGTCTGTCTCTCTCTCTGACCCATCTGTCTGACTGACCTCCTGTCTGTCTCTCTGACCTACTGTCTCTCTGACCACCTGTCTGTCTGTCTGTCTCTCTCTAACCTCCTGTCTGTCTCTTTGACCGCCTGTCTGTCTGTCTGTCTGACTGACCTCCTGTCTGTCTCCCTGTCTCTCTGACCGCCTGCATGTTTCTCTGACCGCCCGTCTGTCTCTGTCTGTCTGTCTGACCTACTGTCTCTATCTGTCAATCTGATGACCTCTCTGACCGCCTGTCTGTCCCTCTCTCTCTGACCTCTTGTCTGTCTCTCTGTCTCTAACGTCCTGACCGCCTGTCTCTCTGACCGCCTGTCTGTCTGACCTCCTGTCTGTCTCTCTGTCTGTCTCTTTCTGTCTGTCTGACCTACTGTCTCCCTCTCTCTGTCTCTCTGACTTCCCATCTGTCTCTGACGTCCTGTCTCTCTCTCTGTCTGTCTCTCTGATGACCTCTCTGACCGTCTGTCTGTCTCTGTCCATCTGACCTCTTGTCTGTCTCTCTGTCTGTCTGTCTGTCTCCAGCAGTGACCATCAGTACCATCAGTACCATCAGTACCATCATGGCGTCTCAGAACATGGACCCTGCAGCAGCAGCAGCTTCGTCCACAGCTGCTCTGAAGGGCAGTGAGAGCGGCGGCAGCGCGACCAGAGGCTCCGTGTCCAAACGGTGAGATCTGTTCCGGTCCGGTCCGGTCCGGTCCCTGTGTAACTGACAGAACCAACTACGTATATTCTGATGTGTTTATATCGTAATCTGATTCCAGTATTCAGATGGTACAGTAATCTATTACATTCTGCATGAGACGGAGACGTTTCTAAAACGTGTACGTGAGACAGATGTTAAGTGTGTGTGTGAGAGACAGATGTTAAGTGTGTGTGTGAGACAGATGTTAAGTGTGTGTGAGAGACAGATGTTAAGTGTGTGTGAGAGACAGATGTTAAGTGTGTGTGTGAGAGACAGATGTTAAGTGTGTGTGTGAGACAGATGTTAAGTGTGTGTGTGAGACAGATGTTAGGTGTGTGTGTGAGACAGATGTTAGGTGTGTGTGTGTGAGACAGATGTTAGGTGTGTGTGTGAGACAGATGTTAGGTGTGTGTGTGAGAGACAGATGTTAAGTGTGTGTGTGAGAGACAGATGTTAGGTGTGTGTGAGACAGATGTTAGGTGTGTGTGAGACAGATGTTAAGTGTGTGTGTGAGACAGATGTTAAGTGTGTGTGTGAGACAGATGTTAAGTGTGTGTGAGAGACAGATGTTAAGTGTGTGTGTGAGAGACAGATGTTAAGTGTGTGTGTGAGAGACAGATGTTAAGTGTGTGTGTGAGAGACAGATGTTAAGTGTGTGTGTGAGAGACAGATGTTAAGTGTGTGTGTGAGAGACAGATGTTAAGTGTGTGTGAGAGACAGATGTTAAGTGTGTGTGTGAGAGACAGATGTTAGGTGTGTGTGAGACAGATGTTAAGTGTGTGTGAGAGACAGATGTTAGGTGTGTGTGAGACAGATGTTAAGTGTGTGTGTGAGACAGATGTTAAGTGTGTGTGAGACAGATGTTAGGTGTGTGTGTGAGACAGATGTTAGGTGTGTGTGTGAGACAGATGTTAAGTGTGTGTGTGTGAGACAGATGTTAGGTGTGTGTGTGAGACAGATGTTAGGTGTGTGTGTGAGACAGATGTTAGGTGTGTGTGTGAGACAGATGTTAGGTGTGTGTGTGAGACAGATGTTAGGTGTGTGTGTGAGACAGATGTTAGGTGTGTGTGTGAGACAGATGTTAGGTGTGTGTGTGTGAGACAGATGTTAGGTGTGTGTGTGTGAGACAGATGTTAAGTGTGTGTGTGAGACAGATGTTAAGTGTGTGTGTGAGACAGATGTTAGGTGTGTGTGTGAGACAGATGTTAGGTGTGTGTGTGTGAGACAGATGTTAGGTGTGTGTGTGTGAGACAGATGTTAGGTGTGTGTGTGTGAGAGAGATGTTAGGTGTGTGTGTGTGAGACAGATGTTAGGTGTGTGTGTGAGAGACAGATGTTAAGTGTGTGTGTGAGACAGATGTTAGGTGTGTGTGTGAGAGACAGATGTTAAGTGTGTGTGTGTGAGACAGATGTTAGGTGTGTGTGTGAGACAGATGTTAAGTGTGTGTGTGTGAGAGACAGATGTTAAGTGTGTGTGAGACAGATGTTAAGTGTGTGTGTGAGAGACAGATGTTAAGTGTGTGTGTGTGTGAGACAGATGTTAAGTGTGTGTGAGACAGATGTTAAGTGTGTGTGTGTGTGAGAGAGACAGATGTTAACTGTGTTTCTGTGTGTGTGTGTGAGACAGATGTTAACTGTGTTTCTGTGTGTGTGTGTGTGTGTGTGTGTGAGAGAGAGAGAGAGAGACAGATGTTAGGTGTGTGTGTGTGTGTGAGAGACAGATGTTAACTGTGTTTCTGTGTGTGTGTGTGTGAGAGAGAGAGAGAGAGAGAGACAGATGTTAGGTGTGTTTCTGTGTGTGTGAGAGACAGATGTTAGGTGTGTGTGTGTGTGAGAGAGAGACAGATGTTAGGTGTGTGTGTGTGTGTGTGTGACAGATGTTAAGTGTGTTTCTGTGTGAGACTGATGTTAGGTGTGTGTGTGTGTGTGTGAGAGACAGATGTTAGGTGTGTGTGTGTGAGTGAGAGAGAGATGTTAGGTGTGTGTGTGAGAGACAGATGTTAGGTGTGTGTGTGTGTGTGTGTGTGTGTGTGTCAGATGTTAACTGTGTGTCTCTGTGTGTCTACAGGTTACAGCAGGAGCTCATGACTCTGATGGTGAGTTTATATCGTGTGTGTGTGTGTGTGCGCGCTAAAACTCAGAAATCAGTTAGCATGTTAGCACTTCCTGTCTCCTCGTCTCAGAGTCTGTGAGTCTGTTGATGTGTTTCCAGTTAAATGTGTGAAATAAGGTGTGTCACAGGCTGAACACATAAACTCATCATTAAATGTCCACAGTTTAATTATAAAGCTCTTCATGTGTTAAAAACAGTTAGCGGTTGCTAACAAGTGTCTGAATGAGACTACAGAGGTTGTCGGGGACATTAAACGTCCTCACAGCGAACACGGAGAATCATCTGCTCACTAGTCCGTCTTTACAGGCCACTTTAGTTACACACTGTTCTGACTCTGACTTTACAACTCGTACATTGATCAGTTTATAGAAAACCTGGATAGTAATTGTGCAGTAAGACGCTCAGTGGTGGAGACGTTTAAGTCATGTGACCGTGATGTCGTCTGTTTGTAGCCTAGCATTAGCTTGTTACTGCTACACATTTAAGTTACACTTCAAACATCACAGAGTGGAGTTCATCTGTGGAGATTATCTGGATGAACAGAACCTGGAAGGATCAGAAACTTGTTTGACACACAGATTATTTTATGTAATAATCCAGAATCCAATAATCAATAATCCCACAGAGACACCAGAGTGATGCTAACTTCAGTTAGCTTCAAACATACATCATCACTACAGCACTCTGTTCACCATCTGTCTGACTCTGTGTTAGCTCCTGTATCTTTAAGGACCACCTCCCTGAAAGCCCAATCTGCTCTGATTGGTCAGATCACACAAGCCTGAGCAAAACTGCTCACCGTGTCTCCTGTCAGACCTGCTGCTGTTTTTAACTTCATCACATCAACGTCACAGAAGAAATATCATCCTGTGAAGACATCATGTGACCTGTCTCTCTGTCTCTCTGTCTGTCTCTCTCAGATGTCAGGTGATAAGGGGATCTCAGCGTTTCCAGAATCAGATAATCTCTTCAAATGGGTCGGGACCATCGATGGAGCTCAGGGGACAGTACGTGCGGGCGCGCGCACACACGTTAATAATGATCAGTAGAGCTTTTTCACAGCAGCCATATTGACATGAAATAAAAAGTAAACGGGTTTAATTAACGAAGGTTCTGTTCCATTTAGTGTAACGGAGACTTTGTAGTGAGCCAACATGCAGAACAGCAGCAGCATGACTCCGTTGGACCTGAATGGAACAGAGCGTTGGTGTTGGTGGTGTCACCTGTTGCATGTCTAATGGCTGCTGTGAAGCAGGTCAGTGAGCTTGGAGCTGATGTAAAGACGATGTCAGGCTCCGCCCATTAAAGGAACAGTTCACCTCTTAACCCTTCCTCAGGTGTATGACGGCCTCAGGTACAGGCTGTCTCTGACCTGTCTGTCTCTCAGGTGTATGAAGGCCTCAGGTACAGGCTGTCTCTGACCTGTCTGTCTCTCACCTGTCTGTCTCTCAGGTGTATGAAGGCCTCAGGTACAGGCTGTCTCTCACCTGTCTGTCTCTCACCTGTCTGTCTCTCAGGTGTATGAAGGCCTCAGGTACAGGCTGTCTCTGACCTGTCTGTCTCTCAGGTGTATGAAGGCCTCAGGTACAGGCTGTCTCTCACCTGTCTGTCTCTCACCTGTCTGTCTCTCAGGTGTATGAAGGCCTCAGGTACAGGCTGTCTCTGACCTGTCTGTCTCTCACCTGTCTGTCTCTCAGGTGTATGAAGGCCTCAGGTACAGGCTGTCTCTCACCTGTCTGTCTCTCACCTGTCTGTCTCTCAGGTGTATGAAGGCCTCAGGTACAGGCTGTCTCTCACCTGTCTGTCTCTCACCTGTCTGTCTCTCAGGTGTATGAAGGCCTCAGGTACAGGCTGTCTCTGGACTTCCCGGCTGGTTATCCGTATCAGGCTCCTCGTGTGAAGTTTGTCACGCCGTGTTTTCATCCCAACGTGGACGAACAAGGTTTCATCTGTCTCGACATCCTGAAGGACAAATGGTCGGCACTCTACGACGTCCGCTCCATCCTGCTGTCCATCCAGAGCCTGCTGGGAGGTAACCATGACAACCAGTTGACACTCACCGGTTCAGTCTGTCACCAGTTGTTGACTCGGGGTGAATGAAGGTTGAAATAATTTCCGTCCACGGTTCAGATTTGCGTGCGTCCTGCAGTGAGGGCAGGTTGGTGCATACTCAGACTGAATGCCCCTCCCCCAGAGTAAAGGATCAATCACTGTTGGTATCGGATGATATAATGACACTGTAGGTGGCGCTGCGTTAGGACAAGATCATAGTGAACATGGAGAGGACGCGGAGGACATAGGCTGTGTCCAAATTCAGGGGCTGCATCCTTCAAGGACACGGCCTTTGCGGCCCACGAAGGCCGGGTCCTTCGGAGAGACCTTGCATTAAAGTCTGTTTTGGTTCAAATCTATCAAACGTGTACATTTATTTATGTGTGTACAATGTGTCAAATCTAAATTGAATTATGAAAATAAACATTAACCCATTGGTGAATAACAACTATATTTACCATAGCAGTACCAGCGTCACATATTTTAACTGAAAGTTGAAATTTGGAGGTTTCATAGTCTCTTGAAGTTTAACATATCTGGCGTTGGATGTTCAAATGAGTAAAAACCGAGTATAAACCCATTACTTAAATTTAAATGTCATGTCTGCGCCACTTGATGTCGCCATCTTCTCTTGCTTCCTCTTCTGTTTCGGGACTGAGCAGCGGTGCGCAAAGGATCTTGGGATATGTGAGGCTGCGAAGGATAGTAGCGGTGTGTCCTCCTAAACGAGGGTGGGGAAGGCTGCATTTGTGGGCTGCATGTGGAGCAGCCTTCGAATTTGGACAGCCTTCGCGCAGCATTGTGACGTAATTGGCCTTCAAATGCGCCCTTCGTGGGCTGCAGCCCCTGAATTTGGACACAGCCATAGTGTCTTCTTTCTAGAACGGACTCTGTCCCTGATCCTCTAACATCAGAGCAGTGAGGATGTCCTCTGCTGGAGATGCAGGTACAGACTGTCTCCTGACCTGTCTGTCTCTCACCTGTATGACAGATGTAGGCTGGTCCTCAGGTGGTTGTGACGTCTCTGCTGTCTCACCACAGATGGTTGACAATAATTTATCTTTGTATTAAACCAGCAGTCGAGGCCAAGACGAGTTTTTTTTAAAATAAGTTTATTAATTTGACTCGAGAAATGTGAAACGTGTTTTGTTGCTATAAAGCAAAATGGCTTTTTTTTCCTCCTCACACAAAAAACTCATAGCGAACTGAAACGTGATCAAAAAACGTCGTACATATGGAACTGTGGGCGAACTGTACGCCTGCCGCCATATTACTGTACACCCGCCTGCCGCCATGTTACTGTACGCCCGCCGGCCGTCATATTACTGTACGCCTGACGCCATGTTACTGTACGCCCGCCTGCCGCCATGTTACTGTACGCCCGCCGGCCGTCATATTACTGTACGCCTGACGCCATGTTACTGTACACCCGCCTGCCGCCATATTACTGTACGCCCGCCGGCCGTCATATTACTGTACGCCTGACGCCATGTTACTGTACGCCCGCCTGCCGGCATGTTACTGTACGCCCGCCTGCCGGCATGTTACTGTACGCCCGCCTGCCGCCATGTTACTGTACGCCCGCCGGCCGCCATATTACTGTACGCCTGACGCCATATTGTTTTCAGTTACAGTCCAACAGTTAAAATACTTGGTTTCATTCGTTCTAATAATCCAGAAGTTATATGAAAAAATCCTTCACTTTTTCATAAAAGCATGACTCTTGTACAGTTTGGGGCCTGAACGTTCAGAGATGGAGCCATGTGGCGGCCATTTTACTTTCTGCCTTCACTGAATGATGTGTTTTGAATCAAAGCTCCTGAACCAAACATTATTCCCAACACCATGTTGACCCATGAGTCCTCAGTAACCACGGGTCAGAACACACCCATCTTCAAACTCCGCCTTCATTTTGATCTCAACTACACACCTGTAACGTTTCATGACTGCATCTTGCACAGTTACGGTGACATGAGGCAGACAGGCAGACAGGCAGACCACCTAGCAGACCACCTAGCAGAGTACTTGAAACAGCCTCTGTGGCGGGTTCCCACTATAGTCAGTGTCCAGGACAACATATTACCATGATGAGACACACACACACAGTATCTGAGGACCTTGTCCAGACTTTATAATAGCATCTTGTCTTCATGCATGTTGTGTAAAACATTCTGTGAATTAACCCTGTAAATACAGAAACTATACATTTAATATGGACTTTAATATTTAATATGAACCACCAGCTGTTACTAGGCTTTACACGATCAGGATTTTTGGGGCCGATCACCGATCAGTGAGTTTAAATAAACCAATCACCGATCCGATCACGTGAGCGAGCAATGTGTATTTAAATAACTTAAATAATTTACTGTATATACTTATGTACTGTTTACTGAGTATCAACAAAAGTATTCTCAAGCATTTTTGCCAATGTTTAACAATCTTTGCCATGCCCCAAACTGACAGAGATGCAAGGGTAAAACATCAATGACCTCTAGAGGGCATTCAAGGACTGGCCAGACATAAGTTCAAAGTTCAGTCAGGTCAAACCAAAATAACTTGAGACAGAAATAATGGGCGCAACAACTTACTGCGTGGATCAAAGTGTGCCAGCCAACGTTGAAATGTTGCGGGGTTCTCCACAATATTACATGGCAGGTCGGCCAGCACGATAAACTCCATAAGTTTCCTTGTGCCACCCCTTGCCTTCTCACTGTCACGGCTATACGGACAGGTACTGTCTAAAGTATTTTGCTTTAGCATCTGTTTCGGTGTTTGTTTTCCTTTTTCCACGCTCCGTTTCTTGAATCCAGGTGCCTGATTAACTTTGTCGTGTTGGGGCATTTTGCATAAGCTCCCCCTCGAGGTACTCTAGTGTTGCACGGATTGCAGGTGGCTTGGGTTGTGTCTCTCTCGTTCGCTTGGGTGGGATCCCGCACCGCCAGCGTGTTTGTTTGAATCTGACAGCTAATGATTCAGGATTCAAAAAACTTTATTGTCCGTCACATTGTGACAAGGCTCAAAACTAGCTGTCGGGTTCGGGCAGGCGTGTCGGTGATGTGGAGCTTCTTCGGAGTGGATGGGACGGGTGGGACACAGGTCGTCTGCAATCTATGCAATCGGAGCATCTGCGCGGAGTTTCAGCACGACAATGACGTCATTGATCGGATCGGCAAATTAAGATTTTACAGCCGATCTCACAAATTGCATAAAATGCAAAATATCGGCCGATCTGATATAGCCGATCAGATCGGCGGAAAGCCTAGCTGTTACTTCAGCTTGCTGTGGTCCTGTGGATCGTTGGAGCTCCTCCTTGTGTCGTCGTTGGACTCAGTTAATGTTGATACTGTTTTTAGTTTTTAAACACAGCTGTCTGCAGAATGAATAACAATGAGGTAATGAATCTATTTGCGGCTTTGAAAGACTAATATATGATATGGGTCATCAAAACCAGTTCATCTTTACAGGTAGTCAAGCTGAGCCATCTGAGTCTGTGGCCTCGCTCTCTCCTTCCCCTCCATAAGGCTCCTCCCTCTGAACCTGAGCTCCTCCCTCTGAACCTGAGCCCCTCCCTCTGAACCTGAGCTCCTCCCTCTGAACCTGAGCCCCTCCCTCTGAACCTGAGCTCCTCCCTCTGAACCTGGGCCCCTCCCTCTGAACCTGAGCTCCTCCCTCTGAACCTGAGCTCCTCCCTCTGAACCTGAGCTCCTCCCTCTGAACCTGGGCCCCTCCCTCTGAACCTGAGCTCCTCCCTCTGAACCTGGGCTCCTCCCTCTGAACCTGGGCCCCTCCCTCTGAACCTGAGCTCCTCCCTCTGAACCTGAGCTCCTCCCTCTGAACCTGGGCCCCTCCCTCTGAACCTGAGCTCCTCCCTCTGAACCTGAGCTCCTCCCTCTGAACCTGGGCCCCTCCCTCTGAACCTGGGCCCCTCCCTCTGAACCTGAGCTCCTCCCTCTGAACCTGAGCTCCTCCCTCTGAACCTGGGCCCCTCCCTCTGAACCTGGGCTCCTCCCTCTGAACCTGGGCTGTGTTGGATGTTTCAGCAGGTTTTTCAATAAGCACCTCCTCCCTCAGTGACTCTTTGATTTAGGCCCGGGGGCTTAACAGTAGAACCAGCGCCCTGGTACTACCCCCAGACTCCACCAATCAATGATGTTGTTAATATGATGATAGTAAAACAAATTTAATTTGAACTTACTGTTCTTATTTGTTTCATGTAGCCTGCAGCTAACAGATGTTGCTCAGTAATAGTCATTTTGTTGAGAATCAGAATCGGTATTCCTTTATTGTCCCACAATGGGGAAATTTGTTTGCCACAGCAGCCAAAGGACAGAATATTACAAAAAAAATAATAATAGCCAAAAATTAACAATAAATGAAAAAAGGTAAGAAATAGAATAGACTTGTATATACATATAAACATATTGTACAACATTAACAGCAGTGAATTTTTATTTACAATACAAATAATAAATATGGGTATTAAGAAAATTGACCAGATAGAATAGTCGTATTGCAGAGTGAAGTCTACTGGGAGCAGCAGGAAGGACCTGCGGTACCTCTCCTTCACACACTTGGACCTGCGGTACCTCTCCTTCACACCCTTGGACCTGCGGTACCTCTCCTTCACACCCTTGGACCTGCGGTACCTCCCCTTCACACACTTGGACCTGCAGTA
Organism: Pagrus major; assembly: GCF_040436345.1. Taxonomy (NCBI): domain Eukaryota; kingdom Metazoa; phylum Chordata; class Actinopteri; order Spariformes; family Sparidae; genus Pagrus; species Pagrus major. Next base: position 210,106 of record NC_133220.1, on the reverse strand, counting down.
CCTCCCCTTCACACATTTGGACCTGCAGTACCTCCCCTTCACACATTTGGACCTGCGGTACCTCCCCTTCACACACTTGGACCTGCGATACCTCTCCTTCACACACTTGGACCTGCGGTACCTCCCCTTCACACACTTGGACCTGCAGTACCTCCCCTTCACACATTTGGACCTGCGGTACCTCCCCTTCATACACTTGGACCTGCGGTACCTCTCCTTCACACCCTTGGACCTGCGGTACCTCTCCTTCACACCCTTGGACCTGCGGTACCTCCCCTTCACACACTTGGACCTGCAGTACCTCCCCTTCACACATTTGGACCTGCGGTACCTCCCCTTCACACACTTGGACCTGCGATACCTCTCCTTCACACACTTGGACCTGCGGTACCTCTCCTTCACACACTTGGACCTGCGGTACCTCTCCTTCACACACTTGGACCTGCGGTACCTCTCCTTCACACACTTGGACCTGTGATACCTCTCCTTCACACACTTGGACCTGCGGTACCTCTCCTTCACACACTTGGACCTGCGGTACCTCTCCTTCACACACTTGGACCTGTGATACCTCTCCTTCACACACTTGGGGTGTATCAGTCTGTCGCTGAAGGAGCTGCCCAGTGCAGTGATAGTGACCTGCAGGGGGTGGGACTCCTTCACCAGCAGCGATGACAGCTTGTCCATCATCCTGCTCTCTCCCACCACCTGTACTGGGTCAAGAGGGCGTCCCAGGATGGAGCTGCCTTCTTGATAAGTTTATCAAGTCTCCTCCTGCCTGCTGCTGAGATGCTGCTGCTCCAGCAGACTACACCATAGAAAATGGCTGATGCCACCACAGAGTCATAGACAGTCCTCAGGAGTGCCCCTTTCTTGTATGTTGCTGCAGTGTGATCAGTCCAGTCCAGTTTATTGTTCAGGTGAACTCCCAGGTACTTGTAAGATGTCACCATCTCAATGTCCGTTCTCAGGATGTTCACCTGTGTGCAGGGTTGTTTGCGCCTGTGGAAAGCCACCATTTTGTTAAGAAAGCTGAAGTAATTGATATTCCTGATCACATGCTCGTCTCTGAGGACGACGGCAGATTCAGGATCAGATCAGAATCCTTTCACAAACACCCAGAGACCGTGACGGCATGAGACGCTCTCCACTTTTATCTCTAGCGCACACCTGTCAGACGCCAGTTGCTCCTGCCATATCGGGTCAGTGGTGGCCTAATCCCTGGACCAGGCAGCACTTGCCCCTCCCTCATTACCTCCACTGAGGTGCCCTTGAGCAAGGCCCTTAACCCCGACTGCTCCAGTGGCTGACAGATGAGACTGGTTGTATGGAGGAGCTTCCAGGTGTGAATGTGAACCTGTCCTAAATAAATGAAGGTTAAATATAAATGTTGAATATTGTTCTATGGTTCAGTCACTGTGTTGACCTGATGTTCAGTCTCACCAGGTTCTCAGATACTGTCCTGTCATAGTGTCACTGAAGTCATCAGAACAGTTCACCTGAACAGTTCTGATGTAAAATCAGGCATCACTGTAATCACTGACCATCAGAACATCGAGGTGGACATCAGCTGTTCTGTGTCATCATGTTTGGTTCAGGAGCTTTGATTCAAAACGCATCATTCAGTGAAGGCAGAAAGTAAAATGGTTGCCACGTGGCTCCATCTCTGAACGTTCAGGCCCCAAACTGTACAAGTTCACATCAGTGTGTCCTTCATGACCTCCAGCTGCACGGAGCTTCCTGTGACGTCACGGTGCTTCCTGTGACTGTTTGACTTTCTCAGTCTTCAGGTGAACCCATAAATGTTGACTGTGGTTGAGGTCAGGAGGCTGTGGAGGACAGTCCAGAATAGGATGAGTGCCAGTTGGACTCTTGTGTTGTTTATTCAGTAAATTGTGTCTCAGTGAACTTGGCTCCATGTGTTGATCTTCTGATGGTGTGATCACTGTTAGGGTTGGGTACTGAACTGGGATCGGGTCGTACTGCTGGGTGCTGATTCACATTAAACCGTCTGTGTCGGCTCGTCTTCAGTCATGTTGTAGAGACGGACAGTGTTGAAGTGTCCAACCGACCGTGTGTGAGCTGCACACAAAGATTACCGTCTGCACTGTTTGACTCCCCAATCGATTTATATAACAAACACTCACTTTAGCTTGACGCAAAAAAAAAATCGGAATTCCCATAACTATGCTAAGAGGGGTTAGCATCACGACTGCGATAAAAGTATATTTATAAACGATCTGTTTTAATGAACATAAAGGTCGTGTGTGATCTGATGTTTCAGATATAATCAACACTTAATATGTAAACAAACGGATGAACTCGATCTACAGCAAGCTGAAGGGGTCAAACCTCAAGCTGTGTCCAAATTCCAGCCACCATGAGTGGAGACGTTGTATCCAGCAGAGGGCAGCACTCACTCAGCATCTACTGTATGTTGATGTTTCCTGTTTTATTTCTTCTTCTGGAACAAAGAGCAGCTGAATGTAAAGAAAACGTTTCCTCTTTATGAGCTCGATGAGTTTAAAAGTTGAGTTTTGTTTGTGAAGGATGTTAATTTTTAGACTGTGCGCTCTGGTTATTGACACTAATATCTTCAATAAAAATCAATAAAAAGTCAGCTGGTGGCAGGGCCTTCGCCTACCGTGCTCCTTTTCTATGGAATGGCCTCCCACTAGGTATCAAAGAAGCTACATCCACTGCAATTTTTAAGTCCCGTCTTAAAACATACCTTTTTACTCAATATTTTGGTTTAAACTAATTTTTAACTGTTTTATCATTTTCCTTTGGTGTTTTAATATTGTTTTATTGTCTGTTATTATTGTACTTGATTTTATTGTAAAGTGTATTGAGACCATGTACCATGGTGATTTTGCACTCTAAACAATAAATTGATTGATTGATTAATATCTTAATTTATTTATTACTCTGATAATTAATAAATCTGCAGCAGGAGGAACTAAACCTACTGCCTGTAGTCCGATGAGATGCTGCTGAAACAGGAGATCAGACTGCTTCACTGTTGTTTACATGTTGTGTGTTTCTAACAGGCTTGTTTGTTTGTTTTGTGTCAGAACCAAACAACGAGAGTCCTCTGAACACGGCGGCGGCTGAACTCTGGGATGATCAGGAAGGTGAGAAACAGCTGCCGCTCCATCACCTGTTACCTGTGACGCTTCAGTCACTCTTTGATTCAGCTGATAACAATATTTAATGATCAGTAATGGATCAATCGTTTTTATAGTCTGTTTGTAAACAAGCTGATCAGATGAGATCGATGGATCAGTCCAGCAGCAGGACGTGTGCGACACTCTTTACTGCCCCCTACATGTTTACTGTGTACTGCACCTGGAATCAATAACTAACGATCAATCACACCTCTAGTTCTGAGTTGTCACACAGTATTGATCTGTGTTCAGCAGCAGCAGGGGCTGATGGGAGTTGTACTTCTAACTGCTGTTTGTCTCTTGCAGCCTTTAAAGCTCATCTACACTCGACCTTCCAGAAGTGAAGCCGCTCCACGTTTTCTTCTTCTCCTGTCGTTCGTCTTCTTCTGTGTTTGTACAATATTTTTATGTTTGTTCACCTCGCTGTATCAATAAAGTTCTTAATTCAACACACACACATGCTGACTCGCTCTCTGTTCACCTCGTTGAATGTCATCAAATTTAACCCATCAAGTTTCGTCATGAATAAATGTAAAACCTGAAGAGACGTCGTCGGAGTAGAACAAGTGTTGATCAATACTGTAACTGATAATCAATAATCAAGTCTGTTTCCCAGCTGAATGTCTTTCTGTTTGAGCTGCTTTAATATTTTAATCAACAAAGATTTCAGCTGAATAAAATCTGACTGATTAAATGAAAACGGACTCAGATAAAGAAGCGGCATCACACGAGGACGACACATGAAACAATCGTCAGATCATAAATAAAAGATTAAATGAAATGAAGGAGTTCAAACGGGATCAGACTTGAACAAAGACGACGTTTTCATCGATGCTTCAGTCACATGTTCTGCTGCGTTAATGAGAATTATATTGATGACAGGAAGTTGATTTAAAGGTCCCATATTATACTGTTTTTCATCAATTTCACACAGCTGTCAGGGGTCCAACACTATTTGAAATGTATTGCCCCAAACCCATCCTGGTCCTGAACTTCAGCTGTCTAAAAGTGGCTCTGCTGAGAGCAGCTGTTTCTGTGCCTGCACCTTTAAATGCTAATGAGCTCCGTCCTGCGACACGCCCCTCTCAGGGAGAGGATGCCGCTTACGCTAGCGGTAGCATGTGCTAATGTTTACGGTGGATGTATCACTATGGCTCGCTGAGATGCTGTCCTTCAACTGGCTGTATAAGCTTAATAAGCCAACACTCAGGAATTTGTGTGTTGTCCACCATTACATGAGAGACTCCCGATCCCCAACACAACCACCGGCTCCCATCCCCCACTGACCTGCAACAGGTAACGTCTAAAAACAGCTAGCGAAAGCTGTGTTTGTCTCCAACACAGTCTCCAAACTCTTGGACACTGTTCGCATAGTCTCTGTCTCCAGTCTGCACGTTTCCAGACTTTTTACTGTGACAACCAAGCCCCCTCATAATATTATTAACATTAAACTCACTTCAAACGCCGTTGCATAGCGGACCGAGTGGAGCTAACTAGTTAGCCAACTTCAAGCTGACGTCACCATACTCGTAGGCAACTGTAAATACTGTCAACACGTGGCGACACTCACCTGTGGCTCAGGTGCAGTTGCTGGGTCCCGTATGGTTGGGACTGATCCTTTTACGAGGGTCAGTGTCGAGGCAAAGCCAGCTTTGTACTGACCCTCGTTACTGAAGCAGTCCGATGTGAAGTGGTTAGCACACACACACAGACTCACAGGAACCGTAGCCGGCACGTTGTCGTTAAAATGAAACGCAACCACTGTCTCTTCTGTTCCTCTGTAGCTGGGACAGGATATCGACACTTATGACATTCTCCAGCAAGCAGAGACAACTGGCAGAGGCCATCACTACCACCATCCGGGGGGAACCTGTGGAGGTGGTGGAGGAATACAGGTACTTGGGCACAATTTTTGACGGCCTTCCGAGGTTTTCCGCGAACACTGAGGAGATCCTGAAAAAGTGCCACCAGAGACAATATCTGCTCAGGAAGCTGAGATTGTTTGGAGTGAATAAAGTCATTCTCCTGACCTTTTACCACTCCTTCATCGAGAGTGTCCTAACATTTTCATTCATCTCCTGGTTTTATTCCGTCAGCCTGCAAGATCGGACACGTTTACTTAGCATCACCAAAGTCTGCTCTAAAATCATTGGACAGCCTGTTAGAGCTCTGTCTGCTTTCTGTGACCAACAAACAATCCGCACTGCTCACAGGATCCCACATGACCCCTCACACTCTGCACTCAGTGTTTGAGTGGCTCCCATCAGGCCGCAGGCTGCGCTGTCCCCGCTGCAGAACACAGAGGAGGGCCGCCTTTGTCCCCACAGCAGTCCAGCTCCTGAACTCTGACCCCTCCCTGCCCCAACATCCCTGCCCCAACATCCCTGCCCCAACATCACTGCCCCAACATCCCTGCCCCAACATCACTGCCCCAACATCACTGTCCCAACATCACTGTCCCAACATCCCTGCCCCAACATCACTGTCCCAACATCCCTGCCCCAACATCACTGTCCCAACATCACTGTCCCAACATCACTGTCCCAACATCCCTGCCCCAACATCACTGTCCCAACATCACTGTCCCAACATCCCTGCCCCAACATCACTGTCCCAACATCCCTGCCCCAACATCCCTGCCCCAACATCACTGCCCCAACATCACTGTCCCAACATCACTGTCCCAACATCCCTGCCCCAACATCACTGTCCCAACATCACTGTCCCAACATCACTGTCCCTCATCTGACTGAATGCACACAGCACTCAGCACTTTATATGATTTTATGTTGTTGATATTCTGTTTGTCCTTTTTTAATGATGCTGCTCCTCATGCCTTTTAAATTGCCCCTCGGGGACAAATAAAGTGTTTTGAATTGAATTGAATTATGTTGATTTTTACAACCAACAACAGAGCAATTTGCGTGTCTAGCTCTGAGCGACGACATTGTGAAACACTGCTAGCTTACCGCTGGACACACCGAACTTCACCTCGGGGATGAACGCCCCCCGCTTGGATATCTTTTCGTGTTTTCGGCCTATGCAAATCACTCTTTTCGTTACGTAACGACAGGAGTGATGCTGAATCTGAACAGCCTGTAGGAGCCCCGTTTTACCAGCGGGTGGGCTGCAGAGACCATGCTGCACTCGTTTGCTTTCTTCATATTGGGAGTTGGTAGGCTCAGGGAGGACCAGTTTATATATGTAGAGACCAGAGAAAACGTGATTTTCATAATATGGGACCTTTAATAATGAGACTAAAGTCATTTCATCTGATGAATCACGTCTGTCAGAACATTGGAGAACTTTAATGCAGCGGTGAAGTTCTGGTTCTGAAACATTTAAAGTCGCAGTCGTTTGTTGCAGCTGCTTCTATAAAATATTTTAATGAATTTGAAGAAGTTAAAGTGTCGACTGGTTCCTGATGTCAGGAGTCAAACTCAGCAGACGATCGATCGATTGATCATCCTGCAGCTTTATTATCTGTCCTGATGTTTTCATTCAGCAGCTCTTCAGACTGAAACTAAAAACCATCAGGACATTTAATTTATGACATTACTGGAGACATCAGTGAGTTAATTATTATGACTTTACTATCGATTAATAAATATTAAGGGTTTGATCAGCTGGTTCAAGTTTTCTCAAAAGATTCACATCAGATGGTTCAAAAAGTGCCGACAGAATCAGAAGAAGGAAAGATGATCAAAGTTTTTTCATAATTCAGCTTCTGGACGCTGAAGAGAGAAAAATCTAACTATAATAATATAAAGAGATGAAATCTGCTTCACATGTAGTTTATTATCTGATTTGGCTTTAACATTACTTCTTATTTTAGTATTATTATTATTATTCCTTTTATTATTATTTAACACAAGACATGAAACAGCAAATATTGAAATCTTAATATTTAAACTTAAAAAGAAAAAACTCATTCAAAATGTAGAAATAAAAGTTTTTAGTGAGTAAATAAAAAAACTAAATTTAAAATGCAAAAGCTGAAACTGAAATATAAAATTATTTAAAAAGAAACTGAAAATGGAAATAACAAGAGAAACAGTTTGGGAAATATTATACAGCACATATAATATTATACAGTATATATAATATAATATACAGTATATATAATATACTGATATATAATATTTTACAGTATATATAAAATATACAGTGTATATAATATAATATACAGTATATATTATATTATACAGTATAAATAATATAATATTATACAGTATATATTATATTATACAGTATATATTATATTATACAGTAACCTTTACCCTGTAGGGGGCGCTCAATGACAGGAAGTACCCACTCTTACATAATGTGGCTTTTAAGCAGCTACTAACTTAGGTTGTGTTGATTACGGCGCCCCCTGTGGACAGAAGATGTCGGTACCGGACTGCAGAGCAGCGTCAGTCCTCATCCTCAGCACTCTGAACCAGGATGAGTCTGAATCTGACCCACGGGCACTGACGGTTTCAGAGCGTCTTCTCTTTTAACGAATGTTCTGTGTGTCTCTCTGTTGGACTTTCTGTGATGTTGTCAGACACAAAAACTCTTTCAGCTGACAGAACTTTGACGTCTCAGGTGCCCCAAAGCTTCACATCACAGCTGTCAGCTGAGATCTACTGGACCGATTCTAAGACCAGAACATGTGAACATAGAGCCCAGGTTTAAAAATAAAGAATAACTATTATAACTTTTTAGAAACAGTCATTGTTCTGTGTGATGGTGTGTTTATGTTGATCAGACTGAGACTGATAAACTCTGTTGTTCCTTTAAATAATGACGACGAGCTTTTCAGAAGCATTTTGTCTTGAAAAACAATATTTTTATAATATTTATATCACAATTATAAACTATTGTAAAATCTCACCAGATCACAAAATGACTTCAAATGTTGTTTATCTCCATCAGTTTGTGTCACGTTCATTATCCAACACGAGCCGCCCGTCAGGTGTGTCACACAGGTGAGATCACAATGATGTCATTGTCCCTCTACCCGACACAGCCCAGTCCACAGCACGGAGGCTGGCAACAGGCGGCCATCTTGTTGTTGCTGTTGGAGACGACCTCAACCACCATCAGGTCCTCCAGGCTGTCATCCGGCTCGTCCAGCTCACCGCCAGCTTCAGCCCACGCCGGCTGGGTCGCCTCCACTGACCAGAACGCCACAGGAACCTGCAGAACGGGTGATAACAAAACACAAGACACTTCACCTGTCCAGGTACGAGACACTTCTCCTGTCCAGGTACAGGACACTTCTCCTGTCCAGGTACAGGACACACTCCTCAGGAACCAGAAAGAACCAGCTGTTGTAAACAGGAAGTTTTGTCTCACCCTCAGTTGCATCTCACTCAGCATGGCCTCCAGTCCTGCGATGTGATTGGACAGATCAGGGCTTGGCTCCTCCTCCAAGGTGAGCCATGGCGCCTGGACTGAAGCCACACGAGCTGCCACGCCCACAACGCCATCAATACACCCTGGAGAGACAGACAGGTGAGAGACAGACAGGTGAGGGACAGGCAGGCAGACAGACAGGTGAGAGACCAGCAGACAGGTGAGGGACAAACAGGTGAGACACAGACAGGTGAGGGACCAGCAGACAGGTGAGGGACAGATCGGTTTCCTTGGAAACAATATACATTTAAACAATATATATTTAAGACAGTCTGTGCTTCTTTAAAGGAGTTCCTGTGGTTCTCTCGGAGGAGAGACTCGTCAGAGAACGTCTGTCGGTTCTCCAGGAGGAGAGACTCGTCAGAGAACGTCTGTCGGTTCTCCAGGAGGAGAGACTCGTCAGAGAACGTCTGTCGGTTCTCCAGGAGGAGAGACTCGTCAGAGAACGTCTGTCGGTTCTCCAGGAGGAGAGACTCGTCAGAGAACGTCTGTCGGTTCTCCAGGAGGAGAGACTCGTCAGAGAACGTCTGTCGGTTCTCCAGGAGGAGAGACTCGTCAAAGAACGTCTGTTGGTTCTCCAGGAGGAGAGGGGAACACTGAGAAACCTTGAAAGTTTTGTAGGATTCCTTGAGGATGATCAGGGGGAACCTTCAGGTCCTTGAAGAGTTTTCCAGGACCTTTAAGGTTCAGTGGGACGTAAGGAAAGGAGGTGAGGAAGGAAGGTGAGGAGAGAGGAAAGAAACAGGGCAACAAGTAGAAGCGAAGGTGCCACATGGCTCAGCCGATCACAGAGCTTGACACACAGGAAGTTGAAGCCATCAGCTGACCCGTGTTGACCAGCGAGCGCCTGTCGTAGCGCTGCATCAGAGGGAACTGTCCAATCAGATCGCAGGCCTTACGGAGGTCAGACAGGAAGTTCTCCAACGCCGACAGGAAGAGAACCCACAGACGCTCCGACACCTGTCTGTCCTCCACACCTGAGGGGGCGGAGTCACTGTCTGACAGCAGGCGCACCAGACGCTGGGACAGACCTGCAGACAGACAGACAGGTGACAGTGAGACAGGTGACAGACAGACAGACAGACAGACAGACAGGTGACAGTGAGACAGGTGGCAGACAGACAGGTGGCAGACAGACAGGTGACAGACAGACAGACAGGTGACAGTGAGACAGGTGACAGACAGACAGACAGGTGACAGTGAGACAGGTGACAGTGAGACAGGTGACAGACAGACAGGTGACAGACAGACAGACAGGTGACAGTGAGACAGGTGACAGACAGACAGGTGACAGACAGACAGACAGACAGGTGACAGACAGACAGACAGACAGGTGACAGTGAGACAGGTGACAGTGAGACAGGTGACAGTGAGACAGGTGACAGACAGACAGGTGACAGACAGACAGACAGACAGACAGACAGGTGACAGTGAGACAGGTGACAGACAGACAGGTGGCAGACAGACAGGTGGCAGACAGACAGGTGACAGACAGACAGACAGGTGACAGTGAGACAGGTGACAGACAGACAGGTGACAGACAGACAGACAGGTGACAGTGAGACAGGTGACAGACAGACAGGTGACAGACAGACAGGTGACAGACAGACAGACAGGTGACAGTGAGACAGGTGACAGACAGACAGGTGACAGACAGACAGACAGACAGACAGGTGACAGACAGACAAGTGACAGACAGACAGACAGGTGACAGACAGACAGGTGACAGACAGACAGTGAGACAGGTGACAGTGAGACAGGTGACAGTGAGACAGGTGACAGACAGACAGGTGACAGACAGACAGACAGGTGACAGTGAGACAGGTGACAGTGAGACAGGTGACAGACAGACAGGTGACAGACAGACAGACAGACAGACAGGTGACAGACAGACAGGTGACAGTGAGACAGGTGACAGACAGACAGACAGACAGACAGACAGGTGACAGACAGACAGACAGGTGACAGTGAGACAGGTGACAGACAGACAGGTGACAGACAGACAGACAGGTGACAGTGAGACAGGTGACAGTGAGACAGGTGACAGACAGACAGGTGACAGACAGACAGACAGACAGACAGGTGACAGACAGACAGGTGACAGACAGACAGACAGACAGACAGGTGACAGACAGACAGACAGGTGACAGTGAGACAGGTGACAGACAGACAGACAGGTGACAGACAGACAGACAGGTGACAGACAGACAGGTGACAGACAGACAGACAGGTGACAGTGAGACAGGTGACAGACAGACAGGTGACAGACAGACAGACAGGTGACAGACAGACAGACAGACAGACAGGTGACAGACAGACAGGTGACAGACAGACAGGTGACAGACAGACAGACAGACAGACAGGTGACAGACAGACAGGTGACAGACAGACAGGTGACAGACAGACAGACAGGTGACAGACAGACAGGTGACAGACAGACAGACAGGTACAGGGCGTACCCCTGCAGATTCGGTGTGCGAGCGCTCTCGTCTCGTCCATCTCGTCTCGCAGGAAGCTGCCGTCAGCCGAGCTGCCGAGCGACGCTGCCAGCTGCTGGAAACAGGAAGTGACCCGACTGAGAGCTTCCTGAGCGCGCTCACATTCGCCCTGCTGCCGCCGCCGTGACGCGAGCTCGTCCACCGAACGACGCCAGCGGCTCATGATGTCATCGCCAGGTGTATGACTCTTGTTATTTAAAGATCAATATTATAGATTAGAACCCTGAGTCAATTGATCAACTGTGTGATCAGTGACTCCGTCAAATCGTCTCTTCAGCCTCGTTCTGAATTTACAGAAATAAACAAAGATGGCCGCCTGACGTCACAATTCCACAGACGGGTTCAAATCTTTCTGATTCACCTTTTTCCACCAGATTTCTCAGCTGGGGATCAATAAAGGTTGATTCAATCTTATTGATCAGAGGATGAATATTTCTTCCTCGCTGGTTAATAATCGACTGAACGTCTGAGACTCCAACTGAGTCATGTGACCTGCTTCACTTCATCCTTACATACATTCATTTCTTATATTGATTCATATATATTTATTTTGATATAAAAATGTTAAGAGCAAACAGCTGAAAGGTGTAAAAGAAAATTAAATTCTCCACTAAAAGATTAATGAATTAATAATTAACACAAATTAATTGAGTACTCATTACTGATGTATAAATCTTCAATAAATGATTGATGATTAAACATGAGTGACATTAAACTTATAAATGGTAACAGTGTTATCTTTATATTATAAATATATAATCAAACTGTGACATCACTATATATCTATAGATATAAACAATATGTTGATAAATGACAGCATGTAAACTACAAACATGTCTGACATTAAAACACATTAATAAAACATTTAAAGTTTAAAGAGCTCAATCTTACCTGCTGCTGATCGCTCACCTTCTGCTTCTTCTTCTTCTTCTGTGGTGGAGGACCAGCAGCTCTCTGTCAACACTCTCTTCTTCTCCTCTCGGGACGTCAGTGTTTTTAATTAACAGCTGAGGCCCGAGCCTCCCAGGAGCCTCTTTACTTTCCCCTCAGCTCTGCCTCACAGGCACAGATTCACTGCGTCATGTCAGGTTAACTATAGACAGAAGCTGTTGTTCCCGTGTCTCCATCCAGGAAAACAGTCGTCACAAGAAACAAGTTCAGTCGACTGAAAATCCTTTTCTGTTCAGACTCGTCTCAGGTGTTCACAGGTGACCTGATGAGACGGGATCAGTCAGAGGTGCTGTGTCAACACTGAACTGTCCATCATGAAGGCTAATGCTAACATTACATTTTACATAATGTTAGCCATGCACTGTAAAAGTGTTAGCAGCTAACTGAAGAGTCCACAGAGATTATTGACTGAATGTCCTACTATGTTAAACCTGTGTGATGTCTGCCGGTCCGACAGTAGATACTTCTGTATCTGTTGTCAGCTGGATCAACTCAGAACATTTTATGTTGGCCTCACTGACGAGCTGCGTGACGCTGTTGGCTCATCGTTATGAAGACGTTACATTAGCATGATGATGGCTGATTCATCAACAATCTGTTAGCTGTTAGCTTCCATGTGATGTCAGAGTGTGAACACTCACTTTAAAAAACGTATTGATCTAACTGAGCGGACAGATGCAGTTCATTAGATCAACATCTGTACGATACAAACCAGCATCATGTGTGTCTCTAGTCTAGATGCATCAGCTTCTGATCTGACTAGATGCAGGGGGAAATCGTTAGCCTAGCTTAGCACAAAGACTGGAAGCAAGGGGAAACTGTTAGCCTAGCTTAGCACAAAGACTGGAAGCAGGGGGAAACTGTTTGCCTAGCTTAGCCTTATTTTGGGGACAGTACACTGAATCGTCATCATCAGCTGGTTGTTTTTAGGCAGGAGGAACATGACGTCACCTAGACAACAATCAAAGAGTGACGCTGAAAAAGTGGCTGAAGGTATGACGATTGCTGCTCAGCGGCATATACCGATCCTTGGAGTGGTATACCGATCCTTGGAGTGGTATACCGATCCTTGGAGTGGTATACCGATCCTTGGAGTGGTATACCGATCCTTGGAGTGGTATACCGATCCTTGGAGTGGTATACCGATCCTTGGAGTGGTATACTGCTGTTATGCCGCTGGTATTCCACCGACACGTGACGGTATGTGCTGCTTGAGACTGTAGTGTCGATGTTGGAAGGCTTATACCTCTGGAACAGTTGGTAGATTGATGCCCAAAGGCTTATACACTGGATCAGTGTGTCGATGCAGCACATCATATGGTGCTGAAGCAGGAGTGGTGTGTCGGTATTAGGCGTGCAGTGTTGGCTGGATCAAGACCAGTCATCTTTTTCTGTATTAGCGGCTTATTCCGGTCATTTAAAGTACAATGAACATGATACATAGTATGCCACAATGGTTAATGTGTGACATAGATTTTATATGAAGTAATGTATTATTGTGTTCTCCTAATAAAGAAAACCTTTCAGTAAGTATTGTTTGGTTGGTTGGCTCAAAGTTTCTGCTATCAATTAGTCAGACTGGCTACGGTGGCTGGGCTAACATTAGCCATGTTAGTTAAGGCTAGCTCTTTCATTAGCTTTGAGTAGTTTATGAGCAGAAATGTAGACATATTACTTTACTATCACATCGCAAGAATCCCAAGTGTAATTACTGTCTATATGCCTACATCCCAACAACATAACATAAAACAGAAATGCATACATTCCTTTATTTACGGCAATGTGTTAAGTTAGCATTGTCAATAAAGACTAAAAAAATGTATACATTTACAGCAGTACTTGTTGTAAAACCGGCCCAGTGGCATTATATTTGCATATTCATCAGGGGGTGGTACTCATCCAACAGTCTTTCAATGGCATAACAGTCTCAAGCAGCACATACCGTCATGTGTCGGTGGAATACCAGCGGCATATACCACTCTAGGGATCGGTATATGCCGCCAAGCAGCAATCGACATACCTTCGGCCACTTTTCGATCTCGGCGCTACTGCAAACAAAACCACGACCCTCATCATCATCACGTGTTTGAGCACAGAGCTGTAACGATTAATTGATCAGATGTCAGCAGCTATAATCATGGATTAGTGATTGACAGTCTGTGTTCTTCACTGAGATTATCTGCTGCTTTCTTTCGGACGGGCTGAAGATCTGTGAGACGTCTGAGGACAAACTGATCAACACGTTAAAACATTTTCAACATTTCATGAAACAAACAACTAATTGATGAGCGGATTCATTGATAATGGAAATGATGGTTAGCTGAGTCAGTGTCAGTAACATGTACATGTGTTGGTCATGGTGTAGATTTATTATTTATATTCAGTGATTTATAAAAGCAGCAAACACAAACATGACATCATTCACACTGATAACATGTGATCAATACATCTGATCAGTCTCCACAGAATCAAACACAGAACAGGACGATTCAATAAATATCAAACAGTTTGTTGTTAATTAATATTAATTAGAGTCTGTGTCAGTCTGCACAGTTTGGCTCCTCTGATTGGCTGACAGCTGTCTGTGACATCAGCTGTTCAATATAAAATAAATGTTCAGTTCTCAGTTCGGCCAGCAGGAGGAGAGTCCGCCTCCTCTTTGTGTCATCATCACCTGGTCCTGCTCTGATTGGCTGTCTTCACAGTGTGTGTGTGTGTGTGTGTGTGTGGCTGCTGGTATCAGAGGGGGCGGGGTCAGAGTATGTGATGAGCCATGCTGTGACTGACTGTGATTGGTTCAACTGTTTGTTGTTCTGATCATCGTTAGTTCTGCTGTTGTCATAGGAACAGTGATATGTTGCTGTGTCGTCGTCATGGCAGCGCACTGTCGTAGTCACGGCATCCTGGCTGTCGCCATGGCAGGGTTAGGGGTGGTCCTCGCAGCAAGAGGCGGTTGTCATGGCAGCGCGTGGTTGTTGTCATGGCAGCGTGTGGTTGTCGTCGTGGCAGCATGTTGACATTGCCACAGCAAGAGGCGGTTGTCATGGCAGTGTGTCATCGTTGTCACTGCAGCATGTGGTCGTCATGGCAGCGTGCGCTTGTCGTTGTCATGGCAATGTGATGTCGTCACGGCAGCGTGCGTGCGTCAAGCGCCTCCCTCAGCTCGTGGCACAGACACTGACAGAAACCGTAGAGGACGAGCAGCAGCAGCGTGGATGGGACCAGACTGACCAGGACCACGCCCAGCCACAGCTGACCAATCATCAGCAGGTAAATCCCCAGGGGCAGAGAGCTGAAGTACACCTGTCCAAACATCAGACACACACCTGTCAGCTCGCCCGTCAGCCCACCTGTCTCACATGTACTCATTACAACATACTGACCAGGCAGAGCGCCCCCAACAGGCAGCGCGGGAAGCTGCGCGATGTCCAGGCGCGACACTTGTGAGCCGGCAGGTTGCACGGCAACGAGTCGAGAGAAGGGGGGCGGTACACGCCCACCACATTGAGCATGCTCAGTGAGTCCGAGGACGGAGACTCGTCAGGGAGCTCCATGATGGTGATGACGAGACAGTCTGAGGAGCGGTGAGACGGGTCCACGGCTCCTCCTCCTGAGAGACAGACAGGTCAGAGAGAGAGAGAGAGAGACGGGTCAGAGAGAGAGAGAGAGAGAGAGAGAGACAGGTCAGAGAGAGAGAGAGACAGTCTGTTCAGCTCATCCTGAAGAATGTTTAGTTTGAAAATTGTCTCACCTGTCAGACTGTTTGGATTCAGAACCACCTCTCCTCCACCTCCTCCACCTCCTCCTCCTCGACGAGCTCGGTCCTGACACGACAGAACAGCCAGAATATGTCTGTCGTCCTCCATCAACCACACCTGAAGAAGAAGAAGATGAAGAGGAAGAAGAAGAAGAAGAAGAAGAAGAAGAACACAGGAAGTCACCTGAAGTCAGGTTGGAAAACAAGTCTCCCTCCTGGTTAACTAAATACTGTCTCACCTCCTCATCAGGGACATGGGTCTCGTGGCGACAGAAAGGACAGCTGATGACTGAGGGTGAGGACTCTCCTGAAAACCAATCAGAAGAGAGTTACCTGATGATGTCAAAATCATGTACTCAGCATGATACTGGTTAACTGTGGATGTTGTACACGTGGAAATAATCCATGTCATTGATTACGTATAGATTGATTTGCGTAACGTGCGTCGATGAATCACAAGCAAGTACATCGAGCTTTACTTTATATACAATCTTGATTTATTCTTCTGCGTGCATAGGTGGTTGACTGTAGCCTACGCCATAGCCTACGCCGTAGCATGATGTGCCACCTTCCCAGAATGGAACTGCACATGGCAGCGACGCAGACCGTAATGACTGTGATTGGTTCCCCTGGAAGCATCACATTCTTCAGCTTCTCGGGTGCTTGTACTTTCCCCAGTAAACACACCGCCCTCTGCGGCTGTGTCGGTCCCTCCTTAATGGCTGGTTGCTGCTCTTTACACTCCTCCTCCTCCACCGCTGCATGCTGCCAGAGTGTCTCTGGGCGAGAGAGAGAGAGAGAGAGGCAGCCCTCGCTGCAGACTGACAGCTGTGAGCCGAAGAAGTCGGCGTGTTTTAAGAGGAAAGTCCAGCTGGCAATCTGCTCACCAGCCCAAGCAACACAGACACACCAGCACATATTAAGTGGTGTTTACTTTCTGTATCAGAGCGTGATATACTAACACGATCAACACGTGGAACCGGTTTCTGTTAGTAGTAAATTAATTTCTAATGTTAAATGTTTCTTCATCGCCCCAGTGTTACAGAGTAAAGGTAAAAGAGACATTTTACTTTCAATTCAAAATCCGATTCAGGTACTTGACAGGTAAACTCACCTATGTCGACCATCTTCTTCAGACACTTGGCACAGACTCGGTGCAGACAGCCCAAAAGTTTGGGTTTCCTGCTGCGAGTATCATAGCGATTGTAGCAGATTTTACACTCGAGTTCCTCCAGAGTGTAAACCAGAGACTGAGCCCAGGTCTGCACCTGAACGCACCAAAACAAAGGGTTACTAACCCTGAACGCACCACAACAAAGCGTAAACAACAACATCCAATAGCAGCACTGAAGTCTCAGCTGCAGGACGGCGGCAGTCACACGCCTCATCTACTGTTTACATCATTGGTTCTAGTGGGTCAATATAATGTCAGGGGTGACAGCGAGAGAGGCTTGATGGGAAATCTCACCTTTCCTTCCATCTCCCGACCAGGCTCCGCCTCTTTCAGATGGCTCATCCTTTTGGCTGTCATCCGTCTTGAACCAGGAGGGTGGGGCAGCGTGGGCGGAGCTTCACCAACCTGAGGCTGTCACCTGACTGGAACAAAAAAACAGAATGAAACCACTACGTGTCGTCTGATTGGCTGGTTTTCGTCTTCAGAGATGAGGCAACAGGTACATACCTGACTCCAGATCAGCTGATCAGTCTGACGGGACACCCTTTTGTCCAATCAGGAGGGACGCCCATCTGTCCAATCAGGAGAGCAGATCTACAGACAGACAGACTGGTCAGACATACAGGTCACAGACAGACAGACAGGTCACAAACAGACAGGTCAGATGGACGGGTCACAGACAGACAGGTCAGAAACACAGGTCACAGACAGACAGGTCAGATGGACAGGTCACAGACAGACAGGTCAGATGGACAGGTCACAGACAGACAGACAGGTCAGAAACACAGGTCACATACAGACAGGTCAGATGGCCAGGTCACAGACAGACAGGTCACAGACAAACAGGTCACAGACAGACAGGTCACAGACAGACAGACAGGTCACAAACAGACAGGTCAGATGGACGGGTCACAGACAGACAGGTCAGAAACACAGGTCACAGACAGACAGGTCAGATGGCCAGGTCACAGACAGACAGGTCACAGACAAACAGGTCACAGACAGACAGGTCACAGACAGACAGACAGGTCACAGACAGACTGTTTCTTCCAGACATTGTTACTGAGTGACATCACTGATCTTGATTTTGATGAAGTGTCTGAAAAATCTGAAATTAAAACCTTTATTTTGACATGATTTCAAAATAAAACGCACAAATCCATGAACGTGTGTCTGGGCTGGGCTGAGTGTATTTATAGATTGCAGCAGCTGTTATGTCATCAGTGGAGGGGGACACTGGGGATGCTGATGTTGCTATGGCAACAACTCTGCCTGAACCTGCTGTATCAGCCAATCAGATGAGTCAGCTGTGATCACATGTTGCTGATCAGCTGATTGACAGTTTATGGTGTTATGTCTCAGATCCTGAACGAAAACTGTCCCAAAATCAATCTGTTGTTTTGTTTACTTTTAGTTTTTAATTAAAAGTATCAACATTCAAAGAACGTTTACCTCCAAACTGTGCTGAGCTCAAGTACTTGAGTACATTTATTAACTGTTAACCTGTTAAATCAAACAGACCATCATCCTACTGGACCGGACACACTGTAGCCACATCACACTGCCCTTCAGTGCACCAATACTCTGCCTCACTGTCTGTGTGGAAGATTCAGATGTGGAGAGGGGGGACAGTTTAGCTGCGGCTCTGATCCACCTCCGGAGGTAGAATCAGAGCCGCAGCAGAGGAGAGATGGGTCTGATGGTGTTCAGTCTGACAGCTAAACAGATCCTTCACTTGTTCACTTTCTATCGCACGTTCTACAGTGTTTCTAACATGTCCTAGAGTTTCTAACATGTTCTACAGCGTTTCTAACACGTTCCAGAGTTTCTAGCATGCTCTACAGTGTTTCTAACATGTTCTACAGTGTTTCTGACACGTTCTAGAGTTTCTAACATGTTCTACAGTGTTTCTAACACGTTCCAGAGTTTCTAACATGTTCTACAGTGTTTCTAACACATTCTAGAGTTTCTAACCTGTTCTACAGCGTTTCTAACACGTTCTAGAGTTTCTAACATGTTCTACAGTGTTTCTAACATCTTCTAGAGTTTCTAACATGTTCTACAGTGTTTCTAACATGTTCTACAGTGTTTCTAACCTGTTCTACAGCGTTTCTAACACGTTCTAGAGTTTCTAACATGTTCTACAGTGTTTCTAACATCTTCTAGAGTTTCTAACATGTGCTACAGTGTGTCTAACATGTTCTACAGTGTTTCTAACATGTTCTACAGTGTTTCTAACACGTTCTAGAGTTTCTAACATGTTCTACAGTGTTTCTGACACGTTCTAGAGTTTCTAACCTGTTCTACAGCGTTTCTAACATGTTCTAGAGTTTCTAACATGTTCTACAGTGTTTCTGACACGTTCTAGAGTTTCTAACCTGTTCTACAGCGTTTCTAACATGTTCTAGAGTTTCTAACCTGTTCTACAGTGTTTCTAACATATTCTAGAGTTTCTAACATGTTCTACAGTGTTTCTAACATGTTCTACAGTGTTTCTGACACGTTCTAGAGTTTCTAACCTGTTCTACAGCGTTTCTAACATGTTCTAGAGTTTCTAACATGTTCTACAGTGTTTCTAACATGTACTACAGTGTTTTTAACATGTCCTAGAGTTTCTAACATGTTCAACAGTGTTTCTAACACGGTGGATAGTTTCTAACATGTTCTACAGCGTTTCTAACATGTTCTACAGTGTGTCTAACACGTTCTAGAGTTTCTAACCTGTACTACAGAGTGTCTAACATCTTCTAGAGTTTCTAACATGTTCTACAGTGTTTCTAACATGTACTACAGTGTTTCTAACATGTACTACAGTGTGTCTTACATTTTCTACAGTGTTTCTAACATGTTCTACAGTGTTTCTAACATGTACTACAGTGTGTCTTACATTTTCTACATTGTGTCTAACATTTTCTACAGTGTGTCTAACACATTCTAGAGTGTTTCAACACGTTCCAGAGTTTCTAATCTGTACTACAGCGTTTCTAACACGTTCTAGAGTTTCTAACACGTTCCAGAGTTTCTAACCTTTACTACAGTGTTTTTAACATGTCCTAGAGTTTCTAACATGTTCAACAGTGTTTCTAACACGCTCTAGAGTTTCTAACATGTTCTACAGTGTTTCTAACACGTTCTAGAGTTTCTAACCTGTACTACAGTGTGTCTAACACATTCAAGAGTTTCTAACCTGTTCTATAGTGTTTCTAACATGTACTACAATGTTTCTAACCTGTTCTACAGTGTTTCTAACATGTTCTACAGTGTTTCTAACATGTTCTACAGTGGGTCTAACATGTTCTACAGTGTTTCTAACATGTTCTACAGTGGGTCTAACATTTTCTACAGTGTGTCTAACACATTCTAGAGTGTTTCTAACACGTTCCAGAGTTTCTAACCTTTACTACAGTGTTTCTAACCTGTACTACAGTGTTTTTAACATGTCCTAGAGTTTCTAACATGTTCTACAGTGTTTCTAACACGTTCTACAGTGTCTAACATACAATGTTTCTAACATGTTCTACAGTGTTTCTAACATGTTCTACAGTGTGTCTAACCTGTTCTACAGTGTTTCTAACACGTTCTAGAGTTTCTAACACGTTTTACAGTGTTTCTAACACGTTCTAAAGTGTGTCTAACATGTTCTACAATGTTTCTAACATGTTCTACAGTGTTTCTAACGCGTTCTAGAGTTTCTAACCTGTACTACAGTGTGTCTAACACATTCAAGAGTTTCTAACATGTTCTACAGTGTTTCTAACATGTTCTACAGTGGGTCTAACATGTTCTACAGTGTTTCTAACATGTTCTACAGTGGGTCTAACATGTTCTACAGTGTGTCTAACATCTTCTAGAGTTTCTAACATGTTCTACAGTGTGTCTAACATGTTCTACAGTGTGTCTAACACATTCTAGAGTGTTTCTAACACGTTCCAGAATTTCTAACCTTTACTACAGTGTTTCTAACCTGTACTGGTGTTTTTAACATGTCCTAGAGTTTCTAACATGTTCAACAGTGTTTCTAACACGTTCTACAGTGTCTAACATACAATGTTTCTAACATGTTCTACAGTGTGTCTAACACGTTCTACAGTGTCTAACATACAATGTTTCTAACATGTTCTACAGTGTTTCTAACACGTTCCAGAGTTTCTGACCTGTACTACAGTTCTTATAACACGTTCTAGAGTTTCTAACCTGTACTACAGTGTGTCTAACACGTTCTAGAGACTCTAACCTGTACTACAGTATGTCTAACACGTTCTAGAGTTTCTAACATGTTCTACAGTGTTTCTGACATGTTATAGTGTTTCTAACATGTTCTACAGTGTTTCTAACACGTTCTACAGTGTTTCTAACACGTTCTACAGTGTGTCTAACACGTTCTACAGTGTGTCTAACATGTTCTACAGTGTTTCTAACCTGTTCTACAGTGTTTCTAACATGTTCTACAGTGTTTCTAACATTTTCTAGTGTTTCTAACCTTTTCTACAGTGTGTCTAACATGTTCTACAGTGTGTCTAACATTTTCTACAGTGTGTCTAACACATTCTAGAGTGTTTCTAACACGTTCCAGAATTTCTAACCTTTACTACAGTGTTTCTAACCTGTACTGGTGTTTTTAACATGTCCTAGAGTTTCTAACATGTTCAACAGTGTTTCTAACACGTTCTACAGTGTCTAACATACAATGTTTCTAACATGTTCTACAGTGTGTCTAACACGTTCTACAGTGTCTAACATACAATGTTTCTAACATGTTCTACAGTGTGTCTAACACGTTACAGAGTTTCTAACCTGTACTACAGTTCTTATAACACGTTCTAGAGTTTCTAACCTGTACTACAGTATGTCTAACACGTTCTAGAGACTCTAACCTGTACTACAGTATGTCTAACACGTTCTAGAGACTCTAACCTGTACTACAGTATGTCTAACACGTTCTAGAGTTTCTAACATGTTCTACAGTGTTTCTGACATGTTATAGTGTTTCTAACATGTTCTACAGTGTGTCTAACACGTTACAGAGTTTCTAACCTGTACTACAGTGTTTCTAACATGTTCCAGAGTTTCTAACCTGTACTACAGTTCTTATAACACGTTCTAGAGTTTCTAACCTGTACTACAGTGTGTCTAACACGTTCTAGAGACTCTAACCTGTACTACAGTATGTCTAACACGTTCTAGAGTTTCTAACATGTTCTACAGTGTTTCTGACATGTTATAGTGTTTCTAACCCGTTCTACAGTGTGTCTAACATGTTCTACAGTGTTTCTAACCTGTTCTACAGTGTTTCTAACCTGTTCTACAGTGTTTCTAACATTTTCTAGTGTTTCTAACCTTTTCTACAGTGTTTCTAACACATTCTAGAGTTTCGAACCTGTTCTACAGTGTTTCTAACACGTTCTACAGTGTCTAACATACAATGTTTCTAACATGTTCTACAGTGTGTCTAACACGTTACAGAGTTTCTAACCTGTACTACAGTGTTTCTAACATGTTCCAGAGTTTCTAACCTGTACTACAGTTCTTATAACACGTTCTAGAGTTTCTAACCTGTACTACAGTGTGTCTAACACGTTCTAGAGACTCTAACCTGTACTACAGTATGTCTAACACGTTCTAGAGTTTCTAACATGTTCTACAGTGTTTCTGACATGTTATAGTGTTTCTAACCCGTTCTACAGTGTGTCTAACATGTTCTACAGTGTTTCTAACATGTTCTACAGTGTTTCTAACCTGTTCTACAGTGTTTCTAACCTGTTCTACAGTGTTTCTAACATGTTCTAGTGTTTCTAACCTTTTCTACAGTGTTTCTAACACATTCTAGAGTTTCGAACCTGTTCTATAGTGTTTCTAACCTGTTCTACAGTTTTTCTAACACATTCTAGAGTGTTTCTAATACGTTCCAGAGTTTCTAACCCTTACTACAGTGTTTCATGTTATAGTGTTTCTAACATGTTCTACAGTGTGTCTAACACGTTACAGAGTTTCTAACCTGTACTACAGTGTTTCTAACATGTTCCAGAGTTTCTAACCTGTACTACAGTTCTTATAACACGTTCTAGAGTTTCTAACCTGTACTACAGTTCTTATAACACGTTCTAGAGTTTCTAACCTGTACTACAGTGTGTCTAACACGTTCTAGAGACTCTAACCTGTACTACAGTATGTCTAACACGTTCTAGAGTTTCTAACATGTTCTACAGTGTTTCTGACATGTTATAGTGTTTCTAACCCGTTCTACAGTGTGTCTAACATGTTCTACAGTGTTTCTAACCTGTTCTACAGTGTTTCTAACATTTTCTAGTGTTTCTAACCTTTTCTACAGTGTTTCTAACACATTCTAGAGTTTCGAACCTGTTCTACAGTGTTTCTAACCTGTTCTACAGTTTTTCTAACACATTCTAGAGTTTCTAACCTGTTGTACAGTGTTTCTAACACATTCTAGAGTGTTTCTAATACGTTCCAGAGTTTCTAACCCTTACTACAGTGTTTCTAACACGTTCTACAGTGTGTCTAACATGTTCTACAGTGTGTCTAACATGTTCTACAGTGTGTCTAACATGTTCTACAGTGTTTCTAACACATTCTACAGTTTTTCTAGCACGTTCTAGAGTTTCTAACCTGTACTACAGTGTTTCTAACCTGTACTACAGTGTTTCTAACACATTCTACGGTTTTTCTAGCACGTTCTAGTGTTTCTAACCTGTACTACAGTGTTTCTAACCTGTACTACAGTGTTTCTAACACATTCTACGGTTTTTCTAGCACGTTCTAGTGTTTCTAACCTGTACTACAGTGTTTCTACCCTGTTCTGTAGTGTGTCTGTGTCCTATATTTTTATTAGGGTTAGTGTTATTGTAACATCACACCTGAGGCTGTGACATCATTGGTGGAGAGGTGTACATGTTGATAGTGACATGTTGCTCACCTGCTGGATGATGGAGGCTGAGTTGATGGTTGCTGTAGATGTAGTTGCAGGTTGAGTTGCTGTTGTCTCAAACTGAAGCAACACGAGGAAACAGTCTGGCTACTTGTTGCTTTTCATGTAGTTGCTGCAACATGTTGCTTAATAAACATCAATAGTTTATTTCCAAGTTGCTGCATGTTCTGTCCGGGATAGTTTGTAGATTTAGTTGCTGTGGATTGAGTCGCTGTAGCGGTGGTCGCTGTCGCGGTGGTCTGTGTAGCGGTGGTCTGTGTAGCGGTGGTCGCTGTAGCGGTGTTCAATGTCGCGGTGGTCGCTGTAGCGGTGGTCGCTGTAGCGGTGTTCAATGTCGCGGTGGTCGCTGTCGCGGTGGTCTGTGTAGCGGTGGTCGCTGTAGCGGTGGTCGCTGTAGCGGTGTTCAATGTCGCGGTGGTCTGTGTAGCGGTGGTCGCTGTAGCGGTGGTCAATGTCGCGGTGGTCGCTGTAGCGGTGGTCGCTGTCGCGGTGGTCAATGTCGCGGTGGTCTGTGTAGCGGTGGTCGCTGTAGCGGTGGTCGCTGTCGCGGTGGTCGCTGTAGCGGTGGTCGCTGTCGCGGTGGTCGCTGTAGCGGTGGTCAATGTCGCGGTGGTCTGTGTAGCGGTGGTCGCTGTAGCGGTGGTCTGTGTAGCGGTGGTCGCTGTAGCGGTGGTCGCTGTCGCGGTGGTCAATGTAGCGGTGGTCGCTGTAGCGGTGGTCGCTGTCGCGGTGGTCTGTGTAGCGGTGGTCGCTGTCGCGGTGGTCGCTGTAGCGGTGGTCGCTGTCGCGGTGGTCTGTGTAGCGGTGGTCGCTGTCGCGGTGGTCGCTGTAGCGGTGGTCGCTGTAGCGGTGGTCTGTGTAGCGGTGGTCGCTGTAGCGGTGGTCGCTGTAGCGGTGGTCGCTGTGCTCCCTCAGGTTGAAGCAACACTGCGGTAGTTGACCGTCATCAGCCTCATTAACAGTCCGCGGTCGTCGCGCGCCTCCGCGCTCACTGACAGCACTAATGCTAAGCTAACAGGCTAGCCGTCGCTGTGTCTCCGGTGTGTCGTCGCTGGTAGCTGGTTGCGTCCGGGGCTGGTCTCGGTGTTGGTGACTCACCGCCTCTCCTCCGTCTCTCTGCTGCTCACTGCGGCGCGCGGCCGGCGGCGGGAGCCCGGGTTACCATGGCGACCGGCCCGCAGCGGAATGACGGGAATTCTCCGACTGATGATGAACAGCAGAGAGGATCGATCACCTGATCAATGACCTGATCAGTTCATGAGCATATAAATAAAGTCACGTGCTGTTCTCATGCTGATTGTAAATCAGCTGTTGTGTAACGGTCACCAGCTGCTACTCAACACGTCACTCACCTGCTCAGGTGTTTCAAGAGGAACACCTGCAGCCCAAACTCACAGCTGTTCACATGTACACACCGGAAGTGGACAGACTGTAAACAGGAGAGGATGCCTCACTGACTCCTGCTGCTGCACGTGCTCACACTGTCACACTGCTGATGTATTGATCTCATTGATGACGTCACTCTGCACTGTGCTGTCTTTGAGCACCTGGTGTCTTCACATCATTCACAGTATTTTTAAAGTATTTCTGTGTAAAAGTACACGTTCAGCTGATCACAATCAGTCAGCTGCTGATTGATAACCCGTTAACATTATTGATGACTCCGTGTTAAATGGTGGTGTCAGGACAGGAGCTGGTTTCTGATGGTTCTGCTCTCGGTCCTGGACATCAGTAAAGCTCGAGCTCTAACAGTCTGTCACTCACTGACGGCAGGTGACGCGTCATGGTGGTGACAGAGGGAGCAGCTGGTGGCTGATTGGTCGACCTGAGCAGCAGTGAGACACCATCACACAGAGAGAGTGCTGCAGGCGTGGTGAGGATACTAAAAAGAAGGTTTTGGTCAGGGGAGAGATCAAATCATGTGGTGAGGCCTGTCAGACCGGTGAGGGGATTACTGCAAGTAATCAGAGTAAAGCAGAGTAATAAGAGTGCTGATGTAACATCTGAATATGTTAGAAGGAGACACATGAAGCAGAGCAGCTGACTGTGTGTGACAGTGTGTGAGATGAACAGGTTGAAGTGTGGTACAGCCACACCTCCTGAAGATCTGCTGAATGAAATCTTGTTCACTGAGAGGTGACGAGGAACGACTCGTTCATGAGTGTCTGCATGCAGGAGGAGCCGACAAGATGGCCAAAAGTGAAGAAACAGACTTTACATCCAGTGGACATGTGAGAAGAGGAGCTCTCTGTGATCAATAACATGATCAGGCCATCAAACATCCTGTCATTTACACACTACAGACAGGAAATGATGTCACAGCTACAGGAAATAAGGTGGGCTGTGATACTGAGTGTGTGTTCTGATTCTTATACTTGTGTTTTTTTCTTTCAGTATGTACTGCAGCTCCCTTACAAAGTACATACTGTTGCCCGCAGTATGTATACAACTGGGACATACTTCTTCATCATGACAGTGCAGCTTGAACTTTAACCCTGTTGCTCCTTCATCCGTCGCAGCCTTAGCACGACATTTTAGAGTACAACGAACGTAGGACTGACATTTAAATGTGTTTTCGTCTGTCACTGTGGTGTCCGTCATTCTGCCATTGAGCATGTCACATGTTTGTGCTCTCAGCTTTGTTTATATTTGTGTGACGTATGTGACGTATGGTGGTATGTGGTATTATGGTAGTGTAGTATTATGGTAGTGTGGTATTATGGTAGTGTGGCATGTCACATGTTTGTGCTCTCAGCTTTGTTTATATTTGTGTGACGTATGTGACGTAGTGTGGTATGTGGTATTATGGTAGTGTGGTAGTGTGGTAGTGTAGTATTATTGTAGTGTGGTAGTGTGGTATCATGGTAGTGTAGTATCATGGTAGTGTAGTATTATTGTAGTGTAGTATTATGGTAGTGTAGTATTATGGTAGTGTGATAGTGTGGTACTGTGGTAGTATTATGGTATTATGGTAGTGTAGTATTATGGTAGTGTGGTAGTGTGGTATCATGGTAGTGTAGTATCATGGTAGTGTAGTATTATTGTAGTGTAGTATTATGGTAGTGTAGTATTATGGTAGTGTGATAGTGTGGTACTGTGGTAGTATTATGGTATTATGGTAGTGTAGTATTATGGTAGTGTGGTATTATGGTAGTGTGGCATGTCACATGTTTGTGCTCTCAGCTTTGTTTATATTTGTGTGACGTATGTGACGTAGTGTGGTAGTATTATGGTAGTGTAGTATTATGGTAGTGTAGTATTATGGTAGTGTGGTAGTGTGGTATCATGGTAGTGTAGTATCATGGTAGTGTAGTATTATTGTAGTGTAGTATTATGGTAGTGTGATAGTGTGGTACTGTGGTAGTATTATGGTATTATGGTAGTGTAGTATTATGGTAGTGTGGTAGTGTGGTATCATGGTAGTGTAGTATCATGGTAGTGTAGTATTATTGTAGTGTAGTATTATGGTAGTGTAGTATTATGGTAGTGTGATAGTGTGGTACTGTGGTAGTATTATGGTATTATGGTAGTGTAGTATTATGGTAGTGTGGTAGTGTGGTATCATGGTAGTGTAGTATCATGGTAGTGTAGTATTATTGTAGTGTAGTATTATGGTAGTGTAGTATTATGGTAGTGTGATAGTGTGGTACTGTGGTAGTATTATGGTATTATGGTAGTGTAGTATTATGGTAGTGTGGTAGTGTGGTATCATGGTAGTGTAGTATCATGGTAGTGTAGTATTATTGTAGTGTAGTATTATGGTAGTGTAGTATTATGGTAGTGTGATAGTGTGGTACTGTGGTAGTATTATGGTATTATGGTAGTGTAGTATTATGGTAGTGTGGTATTATGGTAGTGTGGCATGTCACATGTTTGTGCTCTCAGCTTTGTTTATATTTGTGTGACGTATGTGACGTAGTGTGGTAGTATTATGGTAGTGTAGTATTATGGTAGTGTAGTATTATGGTAGTGTGGTAGTGTGGTATCATGGTAGTGTAGTATCATGGTAGTGTAGTATTATTGTAGTGTAGTATTATGGTAGTGTGATAGTGTGGTACTGTGGTAGTATTATGGTATTATGGTAGTGTAGTATTATGGTAGTGTGGTAGTATTATGGTAGTGTAGTATTATGGTAGTGTAGTATTATTGTAGTGTAGTATTATGGTAGTGTGATAGTGTGGTACTGTGGTAGTATTATGGTATTATGGTAGTGTAGTATTATGGTAGTGTGGTAGTATTATGGTAGTGTGATAGTGTGGTACTTTGGTAGTGTGGTAGTATTATGGTAGTGTGGTATTATGGTAGTGTAGTATCATGGTAGTGTAGTATTATTGTAGTGTAGTATTATGGTAGTGTAGTATTATGGTAGTGTGATAGTGTGGTACTGTGGTAGTATTATGGTATTATGGTAGTGTAGTATTATGGTAGTGTGGTATTATGGTAGTGTGGCATGTCACATGTTTGTGCTCTCAGCTTTGTTTATATTTGTGTGACGTATGTGACGTATGATAGTGTGGTATTATGGTAGTGTGGTATTATGGTAGTGTAGTATTATGGAAGTGTAGTATTATAGTAGTGTGATAGTGTGGTACTGTGGTAGTATGATAGTGTGGTACTGTGGTACTGTGGTAGTATGATAGTGTGGTATTATGGTAGTGTAGTATTATAGTAGTGTGATAGTGTGGTACTGTGGTAGTGTGGTAGTATGATAGTGTGGTATTATGGTAGTGTGGTATTATGGTAGTGTAGTATTATAGTAGTGTGATAGTGTGGTACTGTGGTAGTGTGGTACTGTGGTAGTATGATAGTGTGGTATTATGGTAGTGTAGTATTATGGTAGTGTAGTATTATGGTAGTGTGATAGTGTGGTACTGTGGTAGTATGATAGTGTGGTATTATGGTAGTGTGGTATTATAGTAGTGTGATAGTGTGGTACTTTGGTAGTATGATAGTGTGGTATTATGGTAGTGTAGTATTATAGTAGTGTGATAGTGTGGTACTTTGGTAGTCTGGTAGTATTATGGTATTATGGTAGTGTGGTAGTATTATGGTAGTGTGGTATTATGGTAGTGTAGTATCATGGTAGTGTAGTATTATGGTAGTGTAGTATTATTGTAGTGTAGTATTATGGTAGTGTGATAGTGTGGTACTGTGGTAGTATTATGGTATTATGGTAGTGTAGTATTATGGTAGTGTGGTATTATGGTAGTGTGATAGTGTGGTACTGTGGTAGTATGATAGTGTGGTACTGTGGTAGTATGATAGTGTGGTATTATGGTAGTGTAGTATTATGGTAGTGTAGTATTATAGTAGTGTGATAGTGTGGTACTGTGGTACTGTGGTAGTATGATATTGTGGTATTATGGTAGTGTGGTATTATGGTAGTGTAGTATTATAGTAGTGTGATAGCGTGGTAGTGTGATAGTGTGGTAGTGTGATAGTGTGATCCTGTGGTAGTGTGGTACTGTGGTAGTATGATAGTGTGGTACTGTTGCTCCTTCATCCGTCGCAGCCTTAGCACGACATTTTAGAGTACAACGAACGTAGGACTGACATTTAAATGTGTTTTCGTCTGTCACTGTGGTGTCCGTCATTCTGCCATTGAGCATGTCACATGTTTGTGCTCTCAGCTTTGTTTATATTTGTGTGACGTATGTGACGTATGGTGGTATGTGGTATTATGGTAGTGTGGTAGTATTATGGTAGTGTGGTAGTATTATGGTAGTGTGGTAGTGTGGTATTATGGTAGTGTAGTATCATGGTAGTGTAGTATTATGGTAGTGTAGTATTATTGTAGTGTGGTATTATGGTAGTGTAGTATCATGGTAGTGTGATAGTGTGGTACTGTGGTAGTATTATGGTATTATGGTAGTGTAGTATTATGGTAGTGTAGTATTATGGTAGTGTGGTATTATGGTAGTGTGATAGTGTGGTACTGTGGTAGTATGATAGTGTGGTATTATGGTAGTGTGGTATTATGGTAGTGTAGTATTATGGTAGTGTGATAGTGTGGTACTGTGATAGTGTGATAGTGTGGTAGTGTGGTACTGTGGTAGTATGATAGTGTGGTACTGTGATAGTATGATAGTGTGGTAGTGTGGTACTGTGGTAGTATGGTAGTGTAGTATTATGGTAGTGTGGTAGTATTATGGTAGTGTAGTATTATTGTAGTGTAGTATTATGGTAGTGTGATAGTGTGGTACTGTGGTAGTATTATGGTATTATGGTAGTGTAGTATTATGGTAGTGTGGTAGTATTATGGTAGTGTGATAGTGTGGTACTTTGGTAGTGTGGTACTGTGGTATTATGGTAGTGTAGTATTATGGTAGTGTGGTAGTATTATGGTAGTGTGGTAGTGTGGTATTATGGTAGTGTAGTATCATGGTAGTGTAGTATTATGGTAGTGTAGTATTATTGTAGTGTAGTATTATGGTAGTGTGATAGTGTGGTACTGTGGTAGTATTATGGTATTATGGTAGTGTAGTATTATGGTAGTGTGGTATTATGGTAGTGTGATAGTGTGGTACTGTGGTAGTATGATAGTGTGGTATTATGGTAGTGTGGTATTATGGTAGTGTAGTATTATGGTAGTGTAGTACTATAGTAGTGTGATAGTGTGGTACTGTGGTACTGTGGTAGTATGATATTGTGGTATTATGGTAGTGTGGTATTATGGTAGTGTAGTATTATAGTAGTGTGATAGTGTGGTACTGTGATAGTGTGATAGTGTGGTACTGTGGTACTGTGGTAGTATGATAGTGTGGTAGTGTGGTACTGTGATAGTATGATAGTGTGGTAGTGTGGTACTGTGGTAGTATGATAGTGTGGTACTGTGATAGTATGATAGTGTGGTAGTGTGGTACTTTGGTAGTATGATAGTGTGGTATTATGGTGTGTTTTTTTGGGGTGTAGTTTTGTCTTTCTTAGGAGAATAATATCTATGTGTGCACTTATTAGGCAACTATTAATGTGCAGAATTATTATGCAACTAAATGAAAAATGTAAAGTTTCCCATCTCACTTGTTTATTTTCCTCTGTTAAAGTGAGAATAATAAAACAAACAACTCAAAATTTACAAATAAGCATTTCTAACATTTCAAAAAATAAAAAATAAAAATCAGTGACCAATGTAGCCACCCTCCTTTTCAATAACAGTCATAAGCCTTCCATTCATGGTCTGTCACTTTCTTGATCTGTTGACGATCAACTTCTTGTGCAGCAGCAACCACAGCCTCCCAGACCCTGTTCAGAGAGGTTTACTGTTTTCATTCACCGTAAACTGACCATTTAAGAAGGGACCACAAGTTCTCAATAGGGGTTAGGTCAGGTGAGGAAGGGGTCATGTCATTATTCTTTCATCTTTAAGGCCTTTAGTGGCTAGCCACGCAGTGGAGTACTTCGATGCGTGCGATGGAGCATTGTCCTGCATACAAATCATGGTCTTCTTGAAAGATGCAGACTTTTTCCTGTACCACTGCTTGAAGAAAGTGTCTTCTAAAAACTGGCAGTAGGTTTGGAAGTTGAGTTTGCATCCATCTTCAACCTGAAAAGGTCCAACTAGCTCATCTTTAATAATACCAGCCCATACCAGTACCCCACCTGCACCTTGCTGGTGTCTGAGTTGAGGTGGAGCTCTGTGCCCGTTTCTGATCCAGTCACGGGCCCATCAATCTTGCCCGTCAAGAGTCACTCTCATCTCATCAGTCCATAAAATCTTTGAAAAATCTGTCATCAGATATTTCTTGGCCCAGTCTTGACGTTTCAATGCATGTGTCTTGTTCAGTGGTGGTCGGGTTTCAGCCTTCCTTACCATGGCCATGTCTCTGAGCACTGAACACCTTGTACTTCTGGGCACTCCAGGTAGGTTGCAGTTCTGGAATATGACAGCACTGGAGGATAATGGGTTCCTGGTAGCTTCACGTTTGATTCTTTGCAAATCTTTGGCAGTTAATTTGCGTCTTTTTTTCTCAAAACGTTTCTTGCAACCCTGTTGACTATTTGTAACAAAACGTTTGATGGTTCTGTGATCACGCCCCAGTATCTTGGCAAGTTCAAGAATGCTGCATCCCTCTGAAAGACTTTTTACATTTTTTGACCACACCCTCCCGCATTACACAAATACACACCACCTGATATGCTTAAATCCAATAAGCATTCCAGTTTATACAGCTTGGAGTTGGAAAATATGCATAATAATGATGATATGGTCAAAATACTGACTTGCCTAATAATTGTGCACACAGTGTATTTATGCAGAAATAGAAAACATTGTAAAGTGTTCACAAACTTTCAAGCAGCACTGTATAAAGTGTAAGCTTCATGTGACAGGATTTTTCTGTATATATGTATGTCTGTCCCCACAAAGTGGACACAGCTGTCAATCTGATGATGTCATAATGACAACACAGTTACCATGGTAACATGCATACATAGAGACAAACCACATGGTACCCCTGCACAGGCAGGGGTTCAGTCCACTGAGAGGCTCTCTTGAGCCTTCTTTGAGGTCTGAGACATCCTGGTAGCCACAGGCTAATGTAAAGGATAAAATATTGAAATTATTTCACAGTGTAATACAAAATACATCACTGATTCCTTCACATTCAGACAGGAAAAAAACATTTTCAGCATAGTGTGGCATTGACTTATCTAATCCTTACAGCCTAGTGATAAACCTTCTCTTTGGAGATGAGCTGGGAAACAGAAGACAGAAGAAACAGCTCCATCTCTGATCCTGACTGTCTGACCTGTTCTATCAAAGTCCTCCAGACTGAAATGCTCACTGCAGAGTATGGATGACACTTCCCTTCTGAGAGCTGTTTCCCACTGCTTTCTCAGCCCTTTATCTTTGGGAAACCTACATAGTATGAGAAAAGTTAGCTAAGCAACTAACAACAATCAGAGTTGTTAGTTCAGGGCAATTTAGTTAAATAAGATTGACTTCTTCGTTGTTTGGAGGCTAGTTTCACCGCAGGAATTCATAGTATTATGCGTGGGACTTTGTAGTATTATCCACAAAGTGAGCATATTCTGTTCTCAAAAATGATGTTATAATGACCAAATACAATCAAAAGTAATTGTTCAGTCTTACCTGTTCAGGGATCTGGTTTCGACTGTAAAACAGTTGGAACATCTCCAAGCAGCACATAAATGAGGCATCTTCCCCAATCTCTCCAGTTTGCCACATCCAATATGGCGGCAACGTCGACTTATGATTCAGCGCTCAAAGCGGCGTCTATGTATATATGTCTATGAGGAAGGGGGTTCCGGCAAGATGGTGGACTGAGCAGTCGTGCTAGAGAGTCTCTCCTACCTAAATTTCCTCAAATAAGTAAATTAACTTCTTATCCCCGCCTCAACTTTGTTTTTAAAGTTTATAAAGTACTTCTGCTCAAGAATCAACGATAAGATGAACCAGTCTAGCCTGAAACACAACGTATCCCCTCAGAACGAACACGACTGTGCTCAGGTGGACCTCATGGAGACTGTTAGCTCCGGAGACAAGAGAAACTCAGATGAAATGAGCCAGTCAGTCCCATCAACCCCATCTAAGGGAGCTCACATCCGAAAGGTAACAAAAGCAAATGAAGATGAAGTGTCAAACTCTACTATCCAGCTGCTATAAACACGCTGGCAGCCAGATTAGACTCAAGACAGGAAGCTAGAAGATCTTAGCGTGCAGATGAAACAAAACTGTGCTGTAATAGCTGGCCTAGCCAAATCGTCCAAGTTAACGCAGCGGAGATGAAAGTCAGTCGAGTCGAGTGTCGGTGGTGGAGAAAGAGCTGGAGCGCCTACGAGCAGAAAATACAGCTCTACAGGAGAACCGATACAAACGGAGGTGGAACCTAAGAATCAAAGGAATGCCCGAAAAATGAACGAAGATACAAGAATTGAAGTGACCCATCTCCTCAGTAAGACAGCACCACACTGGGAGCAGAACTTGGATGATATTGTGGACACAGTGCATCGAGTTGGACAGAGAGCTGAGAACAGAACACGCTCCGCCATTATCCAGTTCACAAGAAGGCAGCACAGAGATGCGTTTTGGGAGCTGACAAAGGACTCGAGAGTGAAGTTTGTGGAGGATCTCACCGAGGAGGACAGATTAGCAAGAGCAGCGCTGTGGCCACGGATCAGCCGGGGAGAAGGCCGACTTCATCAGCGGACGTCGCATCCAGGACTGAGTTAACATTCTGAGTGATGTATCACCAGACACAGAAATAACTGAAGGGGTACGTGGGGGAAAGTTTAAAGAGGAAATCCCGACCTGTGTTCAACCTCAGAAGACTACTTTCTTTTTTCTATATAACTGTTTAATTGTTGTTTTGCTGCGAGGTTGACCAGCAAATCAACGTTTTGAAAGCCAAATTATCTTTTATTTCTTTGAATACAAGGGGTCTCAAGGACAATGTAAAATGAAAAGCTATTTTTTTATACTGTAAAGGACAAAAAGCTCATTGTGTCTTCCTACAAGAAACGCATTCATGTGCCTCAGACCTTCTGGACGGGTCAGTGTGGAGACAAAGTACTGTTCAGTCATGGCTCCAATACATCTGCAACTGTTGCAATTTGTTTTAAAAGATGTCCCGGAAATGTGACTACACATAAAGCAAATGAAGATGGACACTGGTTGGCAGTTGTTTTATACATTGAAGGTTCATTTATTATGCTAATTAGCGTTTATGGTTTTAATAACATCAACCAGAATAAGCTGATGTTACCAGAAATCTCTGATGTTGTCACTGAATACAGAACAGTTTACAACACAAACCTGATGTTGTTAGGAGGAGACGTGAACATGGCACCTGATGATTGGCCCATCTAAATCCAACAATAACCATTGTTATACAACTTTACTCCATTTCTGTAACACTCATTCACTTAGTGACATCTGGAGGAGTAGGAATGTAAATATTAGTCAGTTTTCATGGATAAAACCCAACAGAAACGACCTGGTTATCAACACCTGAATTAGCAGATGTTGTATCAGAGGTATCGTGTCAAGTGGACCTGAACTGATCACTGCCTCTTATCTCTTGTGCTACAACCTTCACTAAATGATAACAAAAAGAATACACACTGGAAATTCAATGCTGACCTACTGAAGTGTGATGAGTTCTGCAGTTTAATCAAAAATGTGATGCTAGAAATCAAATTTGATTGGACAATAGGTAGCTACTGTAACAGACGGGAGTCCTTTAAGTTCAAGGTTAGACAAAAAAAGAAGCAAAGAAATAAAAGAACAGGAACTTAAATTAGTACAAGATATTGATGAATGCTGTAAGAAGACACCTGTGTCAGAGTCAGACAGAAATATATAATCAAAGCTGGATGAGATGTGTCTGAGGGACGCTCAGATGTAAGATCCAGGGCCAAATGGAAAGAAGAGGGGAGAAAAACACTGCTGACTTCTGTGGCTTAGAAAAAAGAAGACGAGACAAACACAATTAATGTGCTTATGATAAATAATGTTGAACGTACAGACCCTGAACAACTGTCTGATGAAGTCCACAGATTTTATAAAGATCTACACTCCTCATCCTGTTCTGAAGAGAAATCTGCTGCCCTTTGTCAAAGTGTTAAACATCAGATCCCTCAATAAGCACGAACTTTAAGAATCTATGTTTGGGTTCTCCTCAACATATATACACATATATATATATATATATATATATATATATATATATGTATATATGTGTATATATGTGTATATATATATATATACACATATATACACATATATACATATATATGTATATATATATATATATATATATATATATATATATATATATATATATATATATATATATACACACACACATATACATATATATATATATATATATATATATATATATATATATATATATATATATATATATATATATATATATATACACACACACATATATATATATATTAGGAAGAGGAAGCGGAAGAGGAGGAACTGGAACTCTTCCGTGGTTTTTTTTGTCCTGGTAGGAACAGGTTGTGTTTCCGTTGTTTGGGTAGGAACAGTTCTTCTGCGGCACTCATTCGCGCCTACGTCACTTCCTGTGAATCTCTCATAAAGAAGGGCCTGGCGGGAGCTCCGCGGGTCAATTTTTTGGGTTTGTTCGGTGAATCCGGCGGGAATCGGAGCCATCAGAACCGCAGACATGGTGAGTGTTGACCGGGGAGAATGGCCGCGGGTTTCCCTCCGCGGAGGTCCGAGAATCTTTGTCCGAGTCCACGGTTTTCTTTGAATAATGGCGGGAGACTGAATGAACGTTTGCTGAACGTCGGTCCGCGGTTCAGCTCGGAGGTTCAGTGAATCAGAACCTGGATTAATGAATGTATTTGCTGCCCTCACTGGTTCGGTTTATTAACGACTGTGTGTGAAAGAACAGCCGGTAATTACCGGTCCAGGCCGCAGTGTTTGTCCGTTGTTAGCTCACAGGTTCGGTGGGTTCGGTGGGTTCGGTAGCAGGAGTGAAAAGTGTCTCTGCCTGATTCAAATAACTGAACTTTTCCACATTCACCGGATTCACGTGTGTTCACACCGAGCAGGTTCATGTTGCCGGGTCCAGTCTTACTACACGGAGCTTAACTAAGCTAATGAAGCTACAAGCTAACGGGAGTAAACTACCAAACAAACGGCGTGTGAGCAGCAGCTAATGCGTCCAGAGTGCAGCTTCATACAGACGATCCGTATCAGCTCATCAATATCAGCTCATCAATATCAGCTAATCAATAACTCAGTGTTTAGAGGAGGAGCTAAATGATTTTATTAGACTGTCCTGTCTCCACCAAACTCTACTTAAAGTTTGACCGATTTAAGACCTCCAACCAGCTGCAGCTTCTTGTTAATGTGACGTCACATCAGTTTATTAACCAGCAGCTTCAGTGATTAGTTTAATTCTGAAGTCTCAACAGTTTAAACAAATAAACTGTTCCAGACGAAATGATTTTAAACTGGTGCTGAATGTGACGACACAAAGTCCAACAGCCGAGAACCAAAACAAACGGTTTTATTTATTTTAAAGAGTGAAAGCTGCTGATGAGTAAATCTCAAACTGCATCATGTCGACGCAGAGCAGCTTGTCTGAAGATGGTCGTCACGCTCACAGCGTCACTGTGGATCCACGACATGTAGACTAGACACATCTGTTCACTACATGCGAGTCCTCCCCACCCTCACCCCTCCTCACCCTCACCCCTCCTCACCCTCACCCCTCCTCACCCTCACCCCTCCTCACCCTCACCCCTCCTCACCCTCACCCTCCCTCCTCCTCACCCTCCCTCCTCCTCACCCTCCCTCCTCCTCACCCTCACCCCTCCTCACCCTCCCTCCTCCTCACCCTCCCTCCTCCTCACCCTCACCCCTCCTCACCCTCACCCCTCCTCACCCTCACCCCTCCTCACCCTCACCCTCCCTCCTCCTCACCCTCCCTCCTCCTCACCCTCACCCCTCCTCACCCTCCCTCCTCCTCACCCTCCCTCCTCCTCACCCTCACCCCTCCTCACCCTCACCCCTCCTCACCCTCACCCTCCCTCCTCCTCACCCTCACCCCTCCTCACCCTCACCCTCCCTCCTCCTCACCCTCACCCCTCCTCACCCTCACCCCTCCTCACCCTCACCCTCACCCTCCCTCCTCCTCACCCTCCCTCCTCCTCACCCTCACCCCTCCTCACCCTCCCTCCTCCTCACCCTCCCTCCTCCTCACCCTCCCTCCTCCTCACCCTCACCCCTCCTCACCCTCACCCTCCCTCCTCCTCACCCTCACCCCTCCTCACCCTCACCCCTCCTCACCCTCCTCTTCACCCTCACCCCTCCTCACCCTCCTCCTCACCCTCACCCCCCCTCACCCTCACCCTCCCTCCTCCTCACCCTCACCCCCCCTCACCCTCCCTCCTCCTCACCCCTCCTCACCCTCACTCTCCTCCTCACCCTCACCCTCCCTCCTCCTCACCCCTCCTCACCCTCACTCTCCTCCTCACCCTCACCCTCCCTCCTCCCCACCCTCACCCTCACTCTCCTCCTCACCCTCACCCTCACCCTCCCTCCTCCCCACCCTCACCCTCCCTCCTCCCCACCCTCACCCTCACTCTCCTCCTCACCCTCACTCTCCTCCTCACCCTCCCTCCTCCCCACCCTCACCCTCCCTCCTCCTCACCATCCTCCCCACCCTCACCCTCCCTCCTCCCCACCCTCACCCTCCCTCCTCCTCACCCTCACCCTCACTCTCCTCCTCACCCTCACCCTCCCTCCTCCTCACCCTCCCTCCTCCCCACCCTCACCCTCCCTCCTCCTCACCATCCTCCCCACCCTCACCCTCCCCACCCTCACCCTCCCTCCTCCTCACCATCCTCCTCACCCTCACCCTCCCTCCTCCTCACCCTCACCCTCCTCCCCACCCTCACCCTCCCTCCTCCTCACCATCCTCCCCACCCTCACCCTCCCTCCTCCTCACCATCCTCCCCACCCTCACCCCTCCTCACCCTCACTCTCCTCCTCACCCTCACTCTCCCTCCTCCTCACCATCCTCCCCACCCTCCCTCCTCCCCACCCTCACCCTCCCTCCTCCTCACCATCCTCCCCACCCTCCCTCCTCCCCACCCTCACCCTCCCTCCTCCTCACCATCCTCCCCACCCTCACCCCTCCTCACCCTCACTCTCCTCCTCACCCTCACTCTCCCTCCTCCTCACCATCCTCCCCACCCTCACCCTCACCATCCTCCTCACTCTCCTCCTCACCCTCACCCTCACCCTCCTTCCTCCTCACCCTCCTCCTCACCCTCCTCACCCTCCTCACCATCTTCACCCTCAGCTGTGAATAAACTGCAGGTCAGGAACGTCTTTCACATAAAATGAAGTGAACTTCTCAGCGTGTTATCAGCCAGGAGAAGCAGATAGTTATCAGTCACCCGGTCGGCTCAACCATCAATATCATGAATCTCTCTATACTGATGATGTCACAGTGATGCCTGTCTGTGATTGGTTTTCAGACAGTGGGGAAGAGCAGCAAGATGCTGCAGCACATCGACTTCAGGATGAGGTGCATCCTGCAGGACGGACGGATCTTCATCGGCACCTTCAAAGCCTTCGACAAACACATGAACCTGATCCTATGTGATTGTGACGAGTTCAGGAAAATCAAGTAGGTTCAACGCTCACCCTGCGTGACCTGGACCATGCCGGGTCCTCCCCCTGATGACCATCAGTTGACACTAACATGTTTCTGTGTTGCTGAGATAAACACTGCGTCAGGTATTTAACAATGTCTATGTCATTCTTCAGGCCAAAGAACTCGAAGCAGCCGGAGCGGGAGGAGAAGAGGGTTCTGGGTCTGGTTCTTCTGAGGGGGGAGAACCTGGTCTCAATGACGGTGGAGGGCCCACCTCCTAAAGATGTAAGTTCAACCCTGCAGCCAATGGGAGATGGAGCTGTGGTGCTGTCAGCAGGACTGATTGTGTAGTTTGGAGGAAGCTGCTAGCTTGTTTTAAGTTCGTACATTAGCCGCCAGGTCAGTGTGCAATGTCTCCCAGCTCGTTGTTTCCTGCAGTGACATATTGTAACAGTAACAGACCGAAGAATGGAGAAAGCAACCTGAAGAAGCCCAATGAGAGGCAGGCACACCTGAGACTGAAAATAATAAAAATAATGGTTTTCTCTAACATGTCTGAGTGAAGTCATGTGACGCCTCTGAGCGGTGGCCATGATGGCGCTGTAGGAGGGAAGTAGCTTAGTGCTTCCTTCAAATCAAATACATTTTGTTTATACAGCCCATCACCTCAGTGGGCTTTACAATCTGTACAGTGAACCACATCCTCTGTCCTCAGAGCCTCGAATCAAGAGAGGAAGAACCTTTTAACAGGGAAAAAGATGTTAGAAAGCTCAGGAGGAGCCACAGAGGAGGATCCGCTCCCAGCACGGACAGACCTGGAGGAGGACACACAAGATAATAAACCGTAAAACAGAAGATCAGAGTGAAGAGGCATCAAAATTACAGATGTAAGGAGATTAAACAGAGGAGAGCAATGATCCAGCAGAGTCCAGGGTGTGATCCAGATCCATCCAAATGTGAGGCAGCAGGAGCCAGGATGGTCCCAGGGGCCTGTGGTCCAGGAGGAGGTCTATAGAGAGAAGACAGTGAAAGAGTGACACAGCTTGAGGAAACAGAAAACATGTTCTTCCTTGCGGAGGAATCAATGCAGCACCTCCTGGTCCTGATGTGAGGTCGAGGAAAAAATACAGGATGTAACTTTGACTCTTGTCCACAGCCCAAATGTTGATAAAGTTTAAATAACTTGTCTCTGTCTCCCCCTCCAGACGGGCATAGCTCGCGTCCCGTTGGCGGGCGTGGCCGGA
The DNA here is from genome assembly GCF_040436345.1 of Pagrus major. Lineage (NCBI taxonomy): Eukaryota > Metazoa > Chordata > Actinopteri > Spariformes > Sparidae > Pagrus > Pagrus major. Next base: position 169,856 of record NC_133220.1, on the reverse strand, counting down.
GGACCAGGTGTGGGCAGAGCGGCGGGTCGTGGTGTCCCTGCAGGAGCTCCAATGCCTCAGGCTCCGGCTGGACTCGCCGGGCCAGTCAGAGGGGTGGGAGGGCCTTCACAGCAGGTAACCATGGCAAGCACCACAGTTGCTCTGCAAAAAGGTGTGTGTGTGTGTGTGTGTGTGTGTGTGTGTGTGTGTGTGTGTGTGTGTGTGTGTGTCGGTTGATGACAGCGTCCTGTGTGTTCCCAGGTGATGACGCCACAGGGCAGAGGGACTGTTGCTGCCGCAGCAGCTGGAGCGAGCATCGCTGGAGCGCCCACACAGTATCCACCTGGACGAGGAGCCCCGCCCCCGATGGGCAGAGGAGCCCCGCCTCCAGGTGAGCGTCTGACTGACAACTTCACCATAGCAACCAGCTGCTACCTGCCGCCAAGGAACCTAAAAAAGAAGGAACGGTCATGACATTGTTGAATCTTTGATCAAAGACTCAGTGACGTCATCACTTCCTCCTTCCTTAACTGCTGCCAGGAAAACAGCTTGGAGCTAATCAGCTAAGCCAACTCACAGTCCCCTTCTCCTGTGTGCTGATTGGTTCCTACTGGTTCCTCCCCTACAGGTATGATGGGCCCGCCCCCTGGCATGCGGCCACCAATGGGTCCTCCAATGGGGATGCCTCCTGGTCGAGGAGCTCCAATGGGGATGCCCCCCCCAGGCATGAGGCCCCCGCCCCCCGGCATGAGAGGTAAGCTGTTACCATAGAGACGGCTTTGATCAGTCCGTGAGGAGCCAATCAGAATGGAAGACTGAAAATCAAAAATAATCTGATTGGACTCATTTAGAGTTTAAAACCAGTGGACAGGTGAACACCTGCAGACTCACCTGCTGAGTCATCATTAATTAAAGACACACTTTGATTAACAGCTGCTCATCTGCATAATGAATCAGGCAGAAAAATTAACGATTCATCAGTTCATTCACTGCAAAACATCATGTGACCTGTTCTCCTTTTTTTAGGACCGCCCCCTCCTGGGATGAGACCACCCCCCCGACCATGAAGAAGCCCCGCCCCCTCAGCCTCACCTGTTGTATAGATTGTTTTTTGTTTTGTTTTTTTAAAGAAATCTTGAGTTTTGTGGGTTTTTTTTTTAATAAAGTTTCCTCAGGATGGTTTGACTTCAGCCTGGTGTCTGTTTCCATGGTAACATGTTTATCTTGAATTAAAAAGAGTGATGATCAGCTGATCAGAACCACAGGAAGTCCTTATCAGATTGAATCTTTACAGACACGGGGCAGAGCGGGCATCCCAAGTACAGAGGCCGGCCCGGGCCCCTTGCTGCATGCCGAGGAAGCTGTTTCTGAGCGCAGATGTTTGTTCGGGGCTATAAAGGAACTCTCCTCATGTGAGTGTCCACTGAGGTCACCTGATGTCACACCTCCAGGAAGTCCCAGCACACAGGGAGCAGACAAATGTTGCTAATGAACTCAGTGTTTGTTAATGGAACAGTCACAGGTGAGTCAGACCTGCTGAGTCGCACTAGTTCACCCCAAACTTGATGTTCATGGATGACGGTTCTCGTCCACATTGTGCTCCTGTGGTCACCATGCATCTCCAGCAGGTTGTCCCTCACATGTCACCAGACTTTTTTTTTTTTATTATTATTATAATCAAAGTTTTTTTGATTTCTATTTTTCACAAGAAACACATAACATACCCATCACATTAACACTTTGCACTATACACGCACTTCACAGCCATCTGGGCAATAAAAACAAAACCAGTAATACGATTACATCACAATAAAAATAAATAATAATAATAGATAAAATAATTAATCTAAAATAAAATAAAAGCAGTGTGGGGGGAATTTCGCATGATAATACTTTCATTATGGGGCACTGGTCAGTTGAAATTGAATAAAATGTAGGAAGTGGGACCAGACCTGGTAGAATTTACCCCTACCATCATTCAATCTTGCAATAAGATCTTCAAAGGAGGCTGCTTCTGTCATCAGCTTTAGCCAGTCCGTGAAACCAGGCCTTACTTACTGTTTTAAGATTATTCTTACAGCTGAGATAAACCCAGCTAGTGCCAGGGCAGATTCTGCTTTGACACCCCTGGAGGTTAAAGGGACCTGTCTCCTAATAGACATAGCTGGGGAGACTCTGGTAATGGCATATCTAACCATTCTCCAATAGTTTAAATAATTTGTTTCCAAAAAGGAAGGACCAGAGGGCATTCCCACAAAAGGTGGAGGTAGGAGCCTGTGTCATTCATACATTTCCAACACAGATTGTCCTTCATCAACCCCATTCTATGAAGTTTGACTGCTGTATAATAATATCTGTGGATAACCTTATATCCCTCACAGGCCACCCTGCATTGAAGACCACCTCGACCATCGATGCACATGGTGGAACACCTGTTTCTGACTACAGGTGGAGTCCTGACAGGCCGACGTCCTGCAGCGTCAACTCAGAGTTAAAGACGCTGCATTGAAGGCAGCAGCCACCGCACACACACACCCACTCCCTCCATCATCAGGCTGATATATGATATCTTTTTTTTTTTTTTAAACTTTATTAGTGAAGACATTTCTTACAAGCAGAATAATTTCCAGCACAAATTCACTTTGTGACTGAGTGAAAACAATTAAGTACAATATAACAAAAGAAAAAACAAAAACAAAAACTGGAAAGCCACAGGAAGGGAAAAAGAAAAGAAAAAAGAATCAATCAATTATAATTTTCTGGGTTAAGAGACTGACACATGCTCGTACAGACACTGTGTCTTTTTAGATTTAATATCTTTCAAGGAGTCAAAAAATATAGAAAGCTTAAAAGAAACAGGAAATGTGGGGAAACATTCATGAATTTACACTTGTGTGTACAATATTTTGCAAGTATTATAAGAGTGTTTAACAGAAATTCTAATGAAACCAAATCTAATATTATTATAGGTTAAAGCTGACAGAGACAGACTGTGTTCTGATCCACTGATGAAACTTTTTCCAAAACAAATCAGAAACATTACAAGAAAAGAAAAGGTGTTCCTGAGTTTCAGTTTTTACAGAAAGTATTTAATCAGCATTAAGCTGAAGGTGCGTCAGCTCCCTGCAGGGGAGATACAGTGACCTTCAGCTTCAGCTGGAACAGAGAACTTCACAGTTACATGTCATTCTCTCAGGTGAAGCATCAGCAACATCTGTTCAACATAAACTCTCTTTTTAAGGGGGAAGGAAACATTCTTTAGAGAGTGAGGATCTTAGAAACTTGTTTTTGCTACATTTATCTGAGAAAAGACAGTCTTGGTTAAATAAAGGGTCCAGTCGAGGTTCTGTCGACTCATGAAGTAAATATCCTTTGATTGGAGCTATAAGAGCTTGTGGCATTAACTACAGCATTATATTCTTTTCTTTAAGTTGTACTTGTTTCTGAATTCTGTAAAATCAAATATATTGCCTCTGTCATCCGTCAAATGTTGAATAGAATAAAAATAATAAAATAAAAAGATTTATTTTTTATTAATATATATCTATTGTTCTAAGTGGTGTATTGTGGGGAGAGAAATTATGTTTAAAGATTAATTTCCAGTAATGGAGGACCTGTTGGTGGATTCAGATAATTTGACTGGTAGTTTACTAATTTCAAAATCACATTTTAGTAAAAGTTCAACACCCCCAAATCCAAATCAATTTTAGTAGGAAGATTAAACCAAAAACTTTCATACTGTTTGATAAAACTCTGCAGTTTTAGGAACCATTCATGGGAGCAAAATCAATCGTATTCAAACCTCCTTCTTCCGTAGATTTAATGACATCATTCTTTCTAATATAGTGGTGTCTGTTGCTCCAAATAAAATTACAATTATTTGTATTAATAAGTTTGATGATGTTATCAGGTATCTCCAGAGAGGATGCTGGGTAAATCACTCTCCACAGATTATAGATCGTCCCTTTGTGACCAAATATTCAAAATGGTTTTGTTCTTTTTCAAAATGTCCTCAAAGTTATTTCTTTCTCTCTCTATTCCTCAAATCCTTGGACATAGTAATGCCTAAATGTTTGACTTCATTTTAAATTGGTATGCCTTCAGTAAATATCCTTTGATTGGAGCTATAAGAGCTTGTGGCATTAACTACATCATTATATTCTTTTCTTTTAAGTTACTTTAAGTTAAGGTACTTACTTACTGTGTTAAGACGTCAGTTCCACGACCTCTGACCTCTGACCTCTGACATGAGTCAGTTTCATTTCTGGTCATTGCTGAAACTGATCTGACTGAAGCATCAGTGACTTATTGATTACTGATTCAGATTCAAACATCTGTGATACTGAGCTGTTCACCTGCCTGTTGTTTCATTGAGATTTATTATGATGATCGATTGATTGATCGATTGATCGATTGATCAAGCAATCAATCATTGATCTGCAGGGGATCGATTGATCGATCAATGTGTCGTCTGCTCTCATAGATTTATAAAGAAGACCTCTTCTAACTGGTCTATTAAAGATGAGTCTCAGTTTCACTTCCTGTTCCTGTCAGATGATTCATTCATGGGCTGGATGGGGGGGGGGGGGGGGGGTCATGTGACCGGCCGCTGTCATGTGACCTCCTGTAGTTGATGATTGTCGGCAGCTGCAGTCACATTAAATGTACCTGCTGAAGGAGAGACCAGGTGCGACAGACGAGGTGAGTTCGTTTCTGACAGAATCTTCATTCAAAACTCCGTTTGATTTTTAGTGTTTTTCAGTAAAAGTGTAATTGTTGTTTCTGTGTTAGCAGTTAGCTTAACGTATTTCCGGTTTATAAAGTGGTGACAGAAGCTGAGCTGTGTGTTTAAACTGTGTGAAGTGAACCTGTTTCAGAAACTGTTTCAGTGAACGGACTCTTCTTCTCTCCGCACGTTCACAAAGAAAATCAGCCACAAAAGTTACTTCCGGTTCGACATCTCGTGTTGTTGTTCTGTTCTGGTCAGTTCGGCTCACAGAAAATCGACTTCACTTCCTCAACATATCAAACATTTAGTCTACAGTCCTGCAGCGCCCCCTGCTGTGACGTTAGGGCGGGAAAACTTCTCTGTTCCTGTTCATGTGTTGGCCACCAAACTCCATTCAAAAATACCACATTTAAACTTTATTCATCACCGGGTGAGTGCGGTGCTTTAAGGAGTGAAGATTATAAACTGTTAGAGTCTAGTGTTGAATTCTACGGAAGCCCTAAAGGGCCATGCATTCATACATTTTATTTCCTCCGTTTCCCGTGATAACGAGTTAATTTCATTTGTTTTCTCGAGATCTCGAGTTATTATCTCAAAATAACAACTGCCGTTTTCCCGAGATAACGGGATAATTTTGCTCCTCTTACGTTGCTACAATGAATGATGTTTCCTGCCATGATTTAATATATTACACTATCCTTTTGTTTTCTCGAGATCTCAAGAAAATGATCCCGTTATCTCGGGAAAACGGCAGTTGTTATTTCGAGATAATAACTCGAGATCTCGAGAAAACAAAATAAATTAACATGAATGTATGAATGCATGGCCCTTTAGGGCTTCCGTAGAATTCGTCTCACAGAAATTAACCATATTATTTATTTTACTAAGATTCACATGTTTTTTGACCTGGGTCCTGTAGCGCCTCCTGCTGTCTGTTCTTCCTCTAATATCACGGGGCCAGGTGTCACTGTGAGCAGCTTCATGGAGGAACTATTTTCTCTCTGCCCAACTCACATACTCACCATATCACTGTGCAGGAGGAAGCAGGAACTTCTCACGGACCAGAGGCTAGCTAACAAAGCTAACTAAGCTAGCTAACATTACAGCTGAGCCGAGCATGACGTCATTAATGTTTACATCCCGAGCACGAGCCTCCGGTCCAGGACCAGATACTTGCTTCCTTCTGCGTGGTGATGCGGTCGAATAGTTCCCACATAAACCTGCTCACAACAAGGTCTGTGGATGTTGTGCTGATGATGTCACTTCCTGTTGTGTTTCAGATGCTGGTGGCGGTGTTGTGTTACTTCCTGTCCTCTCTGCTGGGCGGTGATGCGGCTCCGGCTGCAGACGAGGTGACTTACCTGCCTGGTCTGCAGAAACAGCCGAGCTTCAGACATTACTCTGGATACCTGAGTGTGGCTGATGGAAAACACCTGCACTACTGGTCAGTACCTGAGACACACCTGACACATCTGCATCGTTACACCTGTTGATTTTGTCTCCTCACCTGAACCCTGAACAAACTCAGGTGTGTTATCTGTGAACACTCATCATCGTCACCTGATTTAACGTCACTTGAGCTCTGGTACATCCCCTTTATGTCCAGTGTTGGTACGTCCACCTGAGCCTCTGTACGTCACCTGTACGCCCACCTGGAAGGCTGTCCATCACCTGTCCTTATGTCACTTGAACCTGTTGTTGTTCAGGTTGGTGGAGTCCCAGCAGAACCCGTCCTCTGACCCGCTGGTGTTGTGGTTGAACGGCGGCCCCGGCTGTAGCTCTCTGGACGGACTCCTGACTGAACATGGACCCTTCCTGGTAGGTAACTCCGCCCACCTGACCCACACTCTCCTATGTCAGTGTGATGTCACAGTGGCACCTGCTGACCTCTGACCTCTGACCTGTCATCTCAGATCCAGGATGACGGAGTGACGCTGCAGTACAACCCGTACTCCTGGAACAAGGTCAGTTAACGATTCCCAATATGAACCACCTGCAGGCCGTCATGTGACTCAGGTGGTTTGGTCAGAGGGTTAATGTGGGTGTACATCCTGACAGCTGATTGGTTCACTGTCTCTGAGCAGATTGCCAACATGTTGTACTTGGAGTCTCCAGCTGGAGTCGGCTTCTCGTACTCTGACGATCAGAAATACGTCACCAATGACACAGAGGTCAGTGACTCAGCTCCTGATTGGCTCGCAGGTGTTCTCACCGTCAGGTGTTACAGTGTTTGTTTTTCTCCTCAGGTGTCGATGAACAACTACCTGGCTCTGAAGGAGTTTTTCCGTCTGTTTCCAGAGTTCAGCAAGAATGAACTTTTCCTCACCGGAGAAAGTTACGGAGGAATCTACATCCCGACGCTTGCCGAGAGGGTGATGGAGGACGCCAGCCTCAACCTGCAGGTACACAACAATACTGCGCTGTCCGATCACTGTTAGCTTGAGGGATGCTAACATTAGCCACGTTGTCATGCTAGCATTGCCTCCTTACCTGTCATGCAGGGTGTTGCCGTGGGAAACGGGATGTCGAGTTACGAGCTGAATGATAACTCTCTGGTGTTCTTTGCCTATTACCACGGCCTGCTGGGAAGTCGACTGTGGAGCGAGCTGCAGACATTCTGCTGCAGCGACGGGAAGTGCAACTTCTACAACAACCAGAACCACAACTGCACCACCAGCGTGAGTTTGAACTGGTTTCCTCCGGTCTGAACTGGTCTGACTGATGAAACCAGGTCTTTGTGTTTGAACTGGTTAATCTCACTATCTAAATTAGACCAGTTCAGTCTGAACTGGTTTGAGGATTAAATCCAGTTAAACCAGTTTGTCTCAGGTGTGTTGTTTCCTCTGCAGCTGTCCGAGGTTCAGGACATTGTCTACAGTTCAGGACTGAACATGTACAATCTGTACGCACCTTGTCCAGGTGGAGTCCATCAGAGAGTCAGGTAAACTGTGAACTTTGACCTCTGACTGAGTAACAGTTTTACTGTAGTGACCAGAGTCGTCCTTTTGTTTTAGTCCAATACCGACTGTCAGTGTCAAAACGTCCTGACGTCAAAGATGTGAAGGACAGAATATTTGATGAGACAGATTATAGTTTATAATAACACAGATGGTGGTGTAGTTTATAATAATGCAAGTGGTGATGTAGTTTATTACTGTATAATGCAGGCGGTGATGTAGTTTACACTTCCTGTCGTTGGCACTTGTTGACTTCCTGTCGTTGACTGCTCGTTGTCAGTATTGAACGAGGTGAGCTGGTGATCAGGGATCTGGGGAACTCTTTCATCAACCATCAGTGGACTCAGCTGTGGAACCAGGTGTGTATGACGTCACCTGATGTCTTTAGACTCGCCTGGCAGATGTATAAAAAACAGGTTCTGCTCTGACTCTGTTTGTAGAAGTTACGAGGTCTGGCGTCTCTTCACCTGTCCGTCCGCCTGGACCCCCCCTGCACTAACTCCACTCCCTCCTCCCTCTACCTGAATAACCCATACGTCCGAGCCGCCCTGCACATCAGCTCCAAGGCCCTGGACTGGGTCATCTGCAGGTAACACACCTGTACTCGCCTACACAAAGGTCTGAGCTAGGGCCCTGGACTGGGTCATATGCAGCGAACACACCTGTACTCACCTGTGGCCTGTGCTTTGTGTTGCAGCGCTGAGGTGAATCTGAACTACGGTCGTCTCTACTTGGACGTCAGGAAACAGTACCTGAAGCTGCTTACTGCTCTGGTCGGTGAAAACACCTGTTCTCCTTCTTAATAGTTTTTATCAATAATCAAAAATCACAAACTCGCTGAAAGCTCAGTTCACCTTAAAGAACATGTCTGACCACTGATTGGCTGTGGTGTTCCAGGTGTGTGGGGTGTGTCCTTGTTTAAGGTTTTGTTCTTTCTGCAGAAGTACCGGGTACTGGTGTACAACGGGGACGTGGACATGGCCTGTAACTTCATGGGGGACGAGTGGTTCGTCGAGTCTCTGCATCAGCAGGTACCTTCATATCCAAGTCATTCATCAGTAAGTGGATCCAGCTGCAAAGTCTTGGCGTCGGCTGGTCTTAGGGTTAGGAGGAGCTGTATGTCGGTGTAAGTCACCTCGCTGTAGGCGTCTGGTTTACCAGTGCTGGTTTGTTTTCTGTGGCATTGCTGAGTGGGGACTGGGGAGCGACTGTACTCTGGAAGCAGACAGTAAGAGAAGGAGGTTAGATTATCTTAGTAACTCACAGTAGCCACAGATATGAAATTGATTTTATGTATAAAAAAGTTTGATCACCACAACACTGTAGCCGACTGTAACTTGGCCCCCAATCTACTGCACTTCTGAAGGAACTGCAGCATTCATAAACCAAATAAATTGTATTTATTCAGCCCCAAACTACAATCACATTGCCTCAGCGAGCTTTACAATCTGTACAGCGAGTGAAATCCTCCGTCCTCAGACAATCGATTGGAGTGAGGAGAAACTTCATGAAGAGCCACAGAGGAGGATCCCTCTACAAAATATATAACATAATGTTTCCAATGTGTTGCTGCAGTCTGCACACATGTAGCCTACTTCTGGCACAATATAGCATTAGGTAGCTAGCTAGCTGAAATTAGCTTCGGTGCTGTAGAATCATAGGTTTAAACGTTGTCAACATGTTGGTTTCAAGAGTCAGTGTATGAGTAATTCCCTTTTAAAGGTCAGCTAGCTCGCTAGCCCTGTAGCTGCTCAACACAGAAGTCAACAAGGCCCAGTTAGCTTGTGTTAGCTTGACTGAAGCTAAATAAGCAGATGCTACACCCTTGTTTGAAGTAGGTGATAATTCAAGTAGCTGGCTCGCGTGACATCTTGGTTGTTCAGTATTACACATGCTACGTGTTGTACAACAGTAATTTTACATCTGGACGTGAAAGTCTTGCAACTGCTCATCTCCAGAAATGGTCCGCCATGTCTTTATTTCCTGTTCGGATCCGGGGGGCGGAGTCCAGATTTGGAAATCCCTATCCGGTCAGATTGGGATCACTATGATCCAATCTGCCAGTGTTTTGAAATACTCAGACAAAGTCAGTGAGATCATTTGGAGCTTTGACTGAGAAAAGGGAGGTTTCGTGTTCCGGATCGTCCGGATCCACATTACAAGTTTTGAAACCCCGCCCCCAGGTGTATTAACCTCAGTGTGTCTCAGGTGGAGGTTCAGAGGCGTCCGTGGCTCTACGATGATGATGACGGTCGGCAGGTCGGCGGCTTCGTCAAAGAGTTCGACAACATCGCCTTCCTCACTGTCAAGGTAAACATCTTCATCATCAGCTGACCCTCAGTGACCCTGTGATGTCATCTTTGTGTGTTTTTGGGGGTGGGGCTTTGCTGCTGTTCACCTGTCTGTATAGTTTGTATCATCAGGGGTGTGTTCCGCCTCGCATACTTTTTCTTTCAGTACGTACTGCAGCTCCCTCGCAGTGTGACGTATGTTTCACTGAGCCAGAGGACTGTGGTCAGAACTGTCAGAGTATTTAGTGTGGGTACTGAAACGCAGGGCAGGTTTTAACTCTGCTGCTGACCTTTGACGACTCTCCTCCTGCAGGGTTCTGGTCACATGGTTCCATCTGACAAACCAATCGCTGCCTTCGCCATGTTCTCCAGATTCATCAAGAGACAACCATACTGACACCTGACTCTCTGCCCCGGTCACCTGACTCTCTGCCCCGGTCACCTGACTCTCTGCCCGGGGTCACCTGACCTGAGTCACCTTCATGCTTCTGTACTTTAATTTGATCTGATTATTTTTTTTTTTTTTCTCACTGCCAACCAATCAATACAGCTCTGCTCTGTGTTGCCTGGCAACAGGATTATTGTTGCAGGAAATTAAATGAACCTCAGCCAATCACAGCACTTCTCCTGGTGACTCACTCTACTGGTCAACATGTGGTTGTCATGAAAATGAGCACTGCCGTCAGTCTGTACTGTTTTTTTTAATGTGAAGCTGATTTTAAATAAAGTTCGATCTTCAACTCGCCTTTTTCATTTTCATACGACAGAACAGACGAACTACAGCGAGAGCTGAAGCTGATTGTGTCATTATTGATTAACCAATAATTAATCTGGTGATTATTTTCTGTTGTCATTGAGGTGAATATGGAGGATCTGATTGTTTTTCTGAGCACAGTAACTCTTTACAGGAAGTCCAGCAGTTTGAACTTTGCTGATTTTCTTCCAGCTTTGTATCTCTGTTAGTTTATACAGATGAATAATGTAAAACTTCTTCTACTTAGCCTGCACCCTCGTATTTTAAAAAAATATTTGTGTTTCTGCTTTAGAGACAGACCCGTTTGTTGCAAGGGTCATATTTACTGTAGTGAACTGCTCCTTTAAAGGACCCTGATCATTCTGCATTTTGCCTCTTGGCCGCCAAATGAAAAAGTCTGGGCTCCAGAATAAATACAGATATTTCAGTGTGAATTATTTAGATACATCAAGATGACATGAGGGAAACATTTCATTTATTAAGCGAACTCTTATCTAAAGCAACTTACAATAAATTCATTCGAACATGTAAATACAACAGAAACATAAGATTCATGTGAGAACACAAACTCATCAAATAAAAACTGATTCAAGTGTAGAAACGTTTTTTTTTTTCCTTTCACGAGCCAACATGCAGCGAGTCTTCAGTCTGAACTCATTAAACTGACACGTTAGATCCTAACAGCCTGACAGTCTCAGCTCAGGGAGAAGAGCTCATTGAACTGAGACCTGAAGTTTCAGAGTAGACCCTGAAGGCAGCAGCAGGAGGTGAGTTCAAGTTCAGAGTTTTGACTTTCAGAGTGACTGTGTGTGTTAGTTCACCTACAGAGCTCACCTGGACTCACCTGTGCAGGTAAGACACTTCTCTTCATTCTGAGACATTAAATCAGTGTGAACATCAGAGACACATTGACTTCAGTTGGTTTAAACCAGTTTGTAAACTGTAACAGACTGAAGAAAACTCAAACCATAAATCTCTCCACTGTTTTTCTCTCATATTAACTTCAATCCAAAAATGGTCGTCAATAATGTTGACAAAAAGAAGTATTAAAAATGAAAGTGAACTTTTATAAAGTGAAGTTAAAACTTATTTACATTTCTGTTCAGACATTAAGGATGACGTCATCATCAGCCTGTCTGACCTGCAGTATTGTTGCAGTAAATTAATGTGACGGCTGCTCAACAGACTCGGTTTACATATAAAACATGTCAGTTAAAGTATTTACATGTAAATAAGAGTCCAGCAGCATCAGTGGAAATACGTTGTTCTGATAATAATTACACTTCGATCACATTTAGTTTTCATTAACAGATTTTATGAAAAAAATATTTGACATCATCATAAAGTTCTTTATTGTCTGTGGACGACAGTTACAGTGATTGGCGGGCCATGGACCAATCACTGTCCAGTGGGCGGGGCCATGTGAGCGTGCTCAGTTGCTTCCCGCCCTCAGTGGGCAAAGATGTTGTTGTGGCTGTGGTAAAGCCCCTGGGAGCCGCCCTGGGAAACCCCGACACCTGCAGCCTGCTTCACACAGACAGACAGGTGTGTGTGTGAATGTGTGCCTGTATGGAAACTTCCAGGTGTTGATGTGTAATCAGTCAGTGTTTGAGTTTTAAATCATTGACTGTGTTCACTGAATGAACTCTCAGTTATATCAGTGAGGGTGGACAAAATAACAGAGACGCCTGTCAGGTTGGACACTGTGGCTGTGTCCAAATTCAGGGGCTGCATCCTTCAAGGCCGCGGCCTTAGCGGTCCACGAAGGCCGCGGCCTTCGGAGAGACCTTGAAGGCTACATTCACCGTTGTTAAATGGGACGGTCTAGCCTTCGGAGTATTTCCTGGTTGCGTCACCAGGTGTTCATGCATTAAAGTCTGTTTTGGTTCAAATCTATCAAACGTGTACATTTATTTGTGTGTGTACAATGTGTCAAATCTGAATTGAATTATCAACATTACAAAATAAACATGAACCCATTGGTGAATAACAACTATATTTACCACAGCATCACCAGCTTCACGTATTTTAACTGAAAGTTAAACTTTGGAGGTTTTATAGTCCCTTGATGTTTAACATATCTGGCGTTGGATGTTCAAATGAGTAAAAACCGAGTATAAACCCATTATTTAAATTTAAATGTCATGTCTGCGCCACTTGATGTCGCCATTTTCTCTTGCTTCCTCTTCTGTTTCGGGACTGAGCAGCGGTGCGCAAAGGATCTTGGGATATGTGAGGCCGCGAAGGATAGTAGCGGTGCGTACTCCTAAACGAGGGTGGGGAAGGCTGCATTTGTGGGCTGCATGTGGCGCAGCCTTCGAATTTGGACAGCCTTCGCGCAGCGTTGTGACGTAATTGGCCTTCAAATGCGCCCTTCCTGGGCTGCAGCCCCTGAATTTGGACACGGCCTGTGACCTTCATGAGGATGAACACGAACTGAAGGTGACATCACAGCAGCCACACACTGTGATTGGTTAACATAACATCCCTGTGTGTTCTCAGGTGAAGTGGACGATGGAGGTGTTGTGTTACGGTTTGACTCTCCCATTGGATGGAGACACTGTCAAACTGTGTGTGGACGTCTACACTGATTGGCTGATGGCCCTGGTTTCCCCCAGAGACTCCATCCCTCCACCAATCAGCAGAGAGCCCGACCTGTACGTCCAGCAGATCCTCCGACACCTGTTCAGCCTTTTCATGCCCAGGTAGACTGTCACACCTGGACTGAGGCTGGAAAAGATTGGATGTCACAGTGGCCTTCAAAATAAAAGCCAGAATTTTACTTTTAATGTCAGCGTGTTTATTAATGTAAACAGACATCTGCTGTAGCTAACGAGCACTAGCTTAGCTGAGCTGCTGGGTTAGGGTCAGGGTTAGAGGGTTAGAGTTAGGTAAGACACAATCAGCTTTAGTTTTCAGGCTGTTTTCTCCCCCCCCCCCCCAGGTCAGACCAGGTGAGTCCGGTCTACCTGTCTCTTTGTCAGCAGGTGTTGTGTGCAGTTCAGTCATTGGCCAGAGACAGCGCTGTGATGAGCAGAGACACCTGGGAGACTCTGCTGCACTTCCTGCTCCGCATCAATCACACACTGCTGGCTCCACCCACCACTACAGGTGAGCCGGTAACCCCGCCCCTTTCTGTCATCATCTGTCTCTAACCTGTCTGTTTCTCACCTGCCTGTTTTCACCTGTTTATTTTCACCTGTCTGTCTCTCACCTGTGTTTTCACCTGTCTCTCACCAATGTGTCTCTCTGCAGGTGTTGAGTCAGAGCAGCTGTCTCACCTGTCGATGGCGGTGCTGTTTGAGATGTGGTTGCTGTCTTGCTCCCGGTGTTTCCCGTCTCGCTCTCTCTGGTTGATGGGCCGACAGATGTTGAGCAGCTGGAGACATCAGCCTGCAGTGGTGGAGCAGTGGTGCCGAGTCATCACCGCCCTGACCTCCAGGTAAACAACCTGAAAAACAAACAAACAAACACAACCCAATAAACACACAAACATGTTTTGGTTTGCTTTGTTTGTTTGTTTGTCAGCAGGATTACAGATAAACGTCTGTCTGGATTTTCATGACACTTAGTGGAAGTGTGTATCATGTGATGAGGAAAAACTGGAAAAAATTAATAAATATAAATAAAATCTGAGTATCAGCATATCCAGACATAATCCTGATAGTTTTATAATTATATCTTCTGTACATCGTCTGGTTTGTGTTTGTGTGTTCAGGTTGTTGCTGCTGACCTTCTGGTTTGTTTACTTAACAATAGACTGATTATAAGGAGAGGTGACCTCACAGTCTACTGAGTCTACTGATACAAAACAAGATGAAATTTTACTTTATTTACAACAAACTGCGACTTTCTTGATTTTGAAAGACTGTGAAAGAGACAATGACAGTGGGGGAGCAAAACCGGCTCAAGGCTAGACGTCAGTTAGCACCAAAGCTAACCTACAGGACATGTTTGTTGGCTTGGCCTGGTGGCTAAGCTAACAAACACAGATGTCAATTATGCCCTGTGAGGACTGTGCACTACTTAATATAGCAAACAGAAAGATCGCTCCCTTAAGGAGGAGAACTCCAGAAGAAAGATTCTCTCCTGACCAGCCTCATGGATGTGGCTGCCAGACAGTTCAAACTGATTGCCTCTTTCAGTGCTGCCATCCAGGACACAGCTCTGTGGGACCCTCCACCTGTCCATGGCCTTTCTCCTGCTCCATAGCAAACCACCAGTCGTCCTGGGCCAAAGTAGTTGTCCGTGGTCGCAAGAGAGACATTGACGGGGCTCCCTTACCCCCTCGTATAAGCCTCTCCAAGCGCTACGCGACTCTGTGAAACAACAGCTCGGTCCATCCAGCTGATGCTTCTGCGGTCCGGACTTGTCCCGATCTGGACCATTTTCTGAGGACGGCATCTGCTGACACTGCTGCTTCACCTCCGCTGGTGGCTCCACTGGTGGAGGCTTTCCCTTGCTGGTGATAATCGTTGTTCTGGTGGCTCGCTGCTCCACTGTGCGGCCGGATCAGTGGCCCTCATCCCCGGCAATGACCTTCGCTTCCTGGCTTAGGATTCTGATGTGCTCAGACTTCCTTGCCCTGTACCAGCAGGGAATCCCCTCCCCGCTGCCTCACCGCAACACTTTCCTGCTCGGTTGCCCTTTCTCAGTCGGCAACCTCAACACACAGTGCCAAAACGGATTGTGCACTTTCTTACCCCGACAACCCACAGTCATCACCTCCTCATCCTCTCTTCTCCCCAGCTACATTTATAGTGGGGGACTCTTATTTTTCAATGCAACCACTCACTGCTATCCTGGAGCTGCAGTCCCGGTCATCCCAGATAAGCTCCTGGGGCTGCTGTGCTCACTCCTGTCCTCAATAAACTAGGTGATTGTTCATGTGGGGACCAACGATGCAGCTCATCAGCACTCAGAGCTGACCAAAAAGGATTTTAACAACCTTTTTAAATTTTTTTTAAAAACTGTGGAAAGTCTGTTTTTAGCCCCAGCCCCCTTCTGACACTGGCCCCTTGACCAGAGCGATTTACCATAATCCTCTACCTGAACACCTGGCTCCAACCCACCTGCAAAGCCCATCCATGACCCTCTGGTTGTTTCTGTGGTCAGATTGCTGATGCTGACCTTCTGGTTGTTGTTTGTGTTCAGATTGCAGCTGCTGACCTTCTGGTTTATATCTGTGTGTTCAGGTTGTTGCTGCTGACCTTTGGTCCATCCTTCCCTCACTTTAAAGTCCCAGATGAAGATGCTGCGCTGATCCCTGCAGACATGGATGACCAACGAGTGTCTCACACCTGGTTCAGGTTCCTGCATCTGCTCAGGTAACATTTATTACCGGTATTGACATCAAACTGGTTTAAAGTTTTTATTCATGTTGTGTTCTGGAAACATTTGTTTATCAAATTCCATATTTAAAGAGTGACGTTTATTGTTCAGCTTCATGTTTTAAAGTCACTTCATGAAAAATATTTCCATAACTCTCAGCAGTCTCTCAGTTAGACCTGTAGACAGCAGTGATGGACCTGCTGACTCTGTTCCATATCTTTGATTCAGCTGCACAGTGATTAACAGACTGATGAAGATAAAGATGTTTTTATCTTATGTCTGTTTGTCATCCTGACATGTGTTTTCTTTTAAATCTGAGGATTAAGTTTTGTCGTTTTTATTGACACTCAGGACCACCAACCACATCCCTAAAATAATTCTTCTTCCAGTAATCCAGTGGACCTCAGTCGCCATGTGGTTGTTGGTTCGACTCCATCCCGTCAGGAGGAGGCATTAAGAGGAGACAGCCGGCTGCCAAAAATCTTCTTTAGAGCCATGAGAGGAGTCAGCACACTGGTTGATGCCTTCCTGGGTACACTGACCTCTGATACCCACCTGACCTCTGACTGGCACCCTCTACACACACCTTGCACCTTCGTGTATTTGTCATTTTACAACACATGGTTGTACAACAGAATGATGGAGTGTTGATGATGAGTCTCAGCCTTGGGAATGAAGCTGCTCTGTAGACTGGTGGTATGGCAGTGGATACCTCTGTATCTTTTGTCAGATGGCAGCAGGGTGAACAGACTGTGGATGGGATGGCTGTTGTATTTCAGACATTTCACCTCACTGACATCACTGATGCTCTGTAGATGGTACCAGAGATGTTCTGGGCAGTTTCAATCCGATTGTTCTCCATGCACCACTCTGCAAGATTTTTGATTTCCTCCCAATATGAACTCTCATCATTGTTAATAATGTGGCAGATGATGATGGTGTCCTCTGTGGTTCTGAAAGTGTACTGGTGAGGGTCCAGGCTGGCGGGGATATTGTCTTTATGTGCTGGAGAAGCAGTTCCTCTCACACTTCATCAGGATGGGGGTGAGAGCTACAGGGCTGTCGTCATTAAGACTCCACACAGCAGACTGTTTAGGAACAGGAATGATGATGTCTGGAGGCAGGAGGGAACAGTCTGCTGTAAGACATGTTAAAAATGGCAGTAATAACATCAGCTAGTTGATCGGCTCATGTTTTTAGTACAAGGCCAGGTAAATTATCTGGACCAGCAGCGTTATTTATATTCACTCTCAGCAGGAGTTTACTGACAGTGTCCGGTCCTCTGGAGGAGGAGCAGACTTCACAGCTGAGTCTGTGTTGAGGGGATCAAAGTGAGCATTAAATGTGTTCAACTCATCCGGCAGCGTGGCCTCACACATGATCCTGCTGCTGTAGCTTGTGATGTTCTGGATCTCCTGCCACATATCTTTAGTGCTGTTGGTGTTGAGGTCCTCTCCAGTCTCTGATGATGTCTCCTCTTTGCCTCCTTGATGCGAGCTTTCATCCTTACAGGCTGGGCACACTGGATGCCAGTGTACCGTGTGGTGGCTTTGTTACCGAGCTGCTGCAGCTCACTTGCATGTTTGTGTTCAGATAGGCCATGTTGCAGCTGCTTTGCTGCAGCTCCTACCCCTAGCCCTAACCCGAACCCTAACCCTAGGGGTAGGGAAAGGGAGTGCACAGGAAAGTAACTGCCCCTCACCTGTTGTGTGTATTCTCTTCATGTCTGTGACATATTCTACAGACATTAAAACTGTTGTAAAACGCTGGTATGATGTCCAAATGGCTGTCAACAATTTTTGCTGAGAACAGCACACGTGCCGAATCTCTAGATCAGGGGTCAGCAACCTTTAATTTAATTTAATTTTTTTAAATTTAATTTTTAATTTAAGATCCCTTCTAATCCCACAATGGGGAAATTCTCTTTTTCACCCACATTACACACATATGCACACACACACACACACACACACACACACACACACAGTGTATAGAGGAGATGAGTGAAGGGGCTGCCACATGCACGGCGCCCAATGAGCAGTGTTAGGGGTCGGTGCCTTGCTCAAGGGCACCTCAGCAATGCCCAGGAGGTGAACTAGCATTCTCCATCACTATGGCTTTACGATCAAAAGAGCCATTTTTGCCCCCGTCCCTCGCCAAAAAAATATGTCTGGAGCCGCAAAACATATTTGTGTCTTATAATGAAGGTAACACGGCCTAGAAAGTCTAAATTAGCCTATCAAGATTATTAATCAGCCTCAATGAGCGGTCATTTATATTCCACATGATGTGGCATCTCTTCAGTGGGCTACTTATGCTACAGTATAAGGTACTTGAACTTTGCATTTCCATTTCAATGATGCCATGTTTTGGTGCATTTATGAAATAGAAGAACTAACCTACAATAAATAGAAATAGAGTAGCAATACAGAACTATACATGCAGACCTACTTAAGTCCTCCCTGTGTTTGTGAAAATGTACAAAATAAAAAGTAGCCTCTTTTGATAATAAATAAAACACACAGTGGCAGGCAGTAAAAGTAAAAAAAAAACACAGGACAGTTTAAATTTATTTTAGTCCATTTCAGTGTGAGTTAATCCTTCTTTTTTATCCTCGGCCACATACAGAATCAACCCTCGGGCTTGAGCATTAAACACAATGTGTTAACTCAGGATCATTCAATTAATCACAACTTGATAGAACAGATACAATTCTGTGTGTAGGCTATGCATTTTTACTTTAGGAGATATAATTAATATATATATTATTCATTTTCATGTAAAATGTCAAAGCCACAGGGAGCCACTGCAGTGGGGCAAAAAAGCCGCATTTAGCTCCAGTGCCGCAGGTTGCAGACCCCTGCTCTAGATGATGTGACGCAGCAGCACGTCTCAGGCATCCAGTGTGAACGGTCTAACCTGTGAACATGGACGCCGAAATGAAAAGCGAGAGGTAATGTAGCAACACTACACACGTATCCAGTGTGCCCAGCCTGGTACTCTGGTGGTGATGTAGTATGCTTCCTTGTCACCTGACCGAAAGGCAGCTTTTTTGGCTCTGAAAAGAGCCCTCACCTCTCCACTCATTTAGGCAATCTGGTTGGAGAATGATCTTACTGTTTTTGTGATCACCACATCATCCACACTTGCTGATATATGATGTAATGATGAAGATGTATATTCCTCAGGACTGATGTTGTTATCCTACATGGCAGCATCTCTGAACATGTGCCAGTCTGTGCACTCAAGACAGTCCTGTAGGGCTGCTAACAGCTGCTAATACAATTTTACAGCCTCAATATTATTTTTTTATTTTCACCAATATGTGCGCAAAATATTATGTAATTCATGTGAAGAGTGAATGTTGTGTTTCTGCAGGTGTGACTGTGGTCAACAAAGAACCAACAGAGCCGCTGCTGTCAAACACCGGTATTCACACATTATATACACTGGTGTTATTGTTGCTCTTGTTATTTCTGTTGGTTTTGTTGCTGTTATTGTTGCTGTTATTGTTGCTGTTATTGTTGCTGTTATTGTTGTTTTTGTTGCTGTTGTTGTTTTTGCTGTTGCTGTTGTTGTTACTGTTATTATTGCTATTGATGTTGTTGTTGCTGTTATTGTTGCTGTTATTGCTGTTGTTGTTGTTTGTTGTTGTTGTTATTGTTGTTGTTACTGTTATTGTTGTTGTTGCTGTTGTTGTTGCTGTTGTTTGTTGCTGTTATTGTTGTTGTTGTTGCTTGTTGTTGCTGCTGTTGTTGTTTTTGCTGTTGTTATTGTTATTCTTGCTGTTGTTGTTGTTATTATTGTTGTTGTTGCTATTGTTATTGTTGTTGCTGTTGTTTTTGTTGTTGCTGTTGTTGTTGTTGTTACTATTATTGTTCTGTGTTTCACCAGGACTACCACAAACGACCCATTTCAGAGACCGGTTGCCTTCTCTTGGTAAACCACATTAACCCAAACTGATCAGGTCAATCTAATCAATGAGCTAATCAGAGAGGAGCTGTGTGAGTCATCTGGCAGCAGAACCAGAACCAGAACCAGAGTCTGTTCTGGTTTCTGTTGGATCAGTGAGGCAAAAATGTGTGATCAAAGTACATTTTATCGATAAAGGTGATCAAACCTAAACATTCAGTGTCACCTCTGACATGTAGTTCTCAGTTTGTTGTATTCACCTGACCTCCTCCCAGGTGTTGCTGTGACCAGAAGCCCGTTCAAAGACCGCCTCCCCTCCTACGGTAAGCCCTGCCCGCCTGCCTCCCTACCCCTATTTAATTGGGGGTTTTGATCACCTGTTCTCTGGGCTCCTCAGGTCTGTCTCGACCCCGTTCTGGCAGTGCCCCGCCCACCCCTGTGAACATATTGAGCATGCTAAGTGCCCCTCCCTCCACCACCTCCCCCCCTCCACACGGCAGACGACTAAAACCTGCAAATGTTTCCAAGGCAACCAGCAGACCTCCTTCGGTGGGCTGACTCTGCTTACCTGTCCAGGTACATGAGTCTTTACTTGTCCAGGTACACTTTCGATAACTAACAGGCTTCATTCTTCTCCCCCCTCAGACGTCTTCCTCCCCCCATCAATGGAAGACCTCCTCCCAGCCTCCACCCTCCTATACCCATCTGTGCTCCTCGCCCCGACCCTCCCCCTCCCCCCTCAGGTGTACCGTGGACTCCCTCCTTCACCTGTTCGGCTGCTGGCTGTTTGATGCTGCGCTGACCAAACACAGTCAGTACTCCACAAAGTACACACAGTACTACACACAGTACACTCAGTACTACATACAGTACATAGAGTACACACAGTCCTAAATACAGTACACACAATACTACTTACAGTTCACTCAGTACTACTTAAAGCTCACACATTACTGCATACAGTTTACTCAGTACTAAATACAGTACACACAGTACTACACATACTGCATTAAGTACAGGTACTTCATTCTCTGTGTACTGTTATTGTACAGCATCACCATCTACCTGATGAATTTGTGTCTCTCCAGCTGGTCATTGTGATGTAACTGTGATGTCAGACAGGTGGGCGGCTGGTCGAGCTGAGGCCTGCGGGACGCTCTGCAGAATCTTCACCTGTAAAAAAACTGCAGAGGACATCCTGCCTGTCTACTTGTCCAGGTACATGTCTGTCTAACTGTACAGGTATGTCCGTCTACCTGTCCAGGTATGTCTGTCTACCTGACCGGTACATTACCTGTCTACCTGACCTGGTACATTACCTGTCTACCTGACCGGGTACATTACCTGTCTACCTGACAGGGTACATTACCTGTCTATCTGACCTGGTACATTACCTGTCTACCTGACCAGGTACATTACCTGTCTACATGACCTGGTACAGACTCCTTGTAGTCTCTGTGCCGGGGGTCGTGGGCGGAGTCAGTTTAACTGGTCAGACTCTGTATCGGCTGGTGATATTTTGCTTCCTGTTTGTTTTTTCTTTCTTTCTTTAAACTTAAAGATGTGTGGGTGTGTTCTCTCCTCCTCTCTCCGACCTGCAGGTTCTACCTGGTTCTCCTGCAGGGTCTCCAGGTGTCGGAGGAGGCATGTCCACCTGTTCTGGCCTCCATCCTGCTGAACTCCACCTGTCTGTTCTGCTGTGACCTAAAAGGAGTCAACCTGCTGCTCCCCCCGTCCATCTCAGCTGTGGAGAATGTGCTGCTCAACAGGTAAAAGTACTGCGAATACTACAATAGTACTACTGCAGACTGGTGTGACTGCAGGTAAATGTCTCTCTCTCTTCTGTGCGTCTGTGTCTCTCGCCCAGAGATCTGTTGAGGTTTAAGAATTTTGTGAGTCTGGTGGATTTGAGACGAGCCTCCATCTTTATCTTGCTCTCCCTGCTGCCCCTCCCACTGCACTTTCCCTCTGTCCAATCAGAGGTAAGCTTCTATCCACCCTATTAAACATCTACACACCTGACCTGGACCTCACAGGTGAAGTAAGAAATTCCATCCATAACCACAGCTGTGTGTGTGTTCAGGTGTTATTAGATGGGCAGTTCGGTGGTGATGATGTCACAGCAGGTAGCTTCCAGTCTCTGAAGCCCCGCCTCATCAGTGTTCTGATTGGAGCTCTGCACACAGAGGCCGACGCCTCCAACACACAGATCATACTGGGTCAGTCACCCAGTATTGATTATTGATGATTCATCAGTAACTCATCTCATGTGACGGCCTCACTCTGATAGCTTTTTGGCTGAAATCATTCACTCATCATGTTGATCAGTGTTCATATTTATGTGTGTGTGTGTATGTATATATGTATATATGTATATATATATATATATATATATATATATATATATATATATATATATATATATATATATATACACCTACATACACACAGTCGTGTTGAAAAAGTATCCATCACTCATAAAGAACGTGTTCATCATGTCAGTCTTCAGTTGATTCCTACAGCTCTCATGTTTCTGTGATCAATGAGTGCAACACAAACGACTTCACAAACATTCATGAAGTTTGGTTCAATAATTTATTTTATTATAGGTCTTCTGAAAATGTGATCATAAAATAGCATAAAATGTATATATATAATATATATATACATATATAAATATATGTATATACAAACATATACAGTATGTATATATATATACAAATATATGTATATATAAAAATATATATACATATATAATATATATATATACATATACATATATGTCTGTATATACATATACATACATATATATGTATGTGTGTATGTATGTAAAGTTATACTGTAAATGTTGTATAGTTCAGACATACCATGATTGTTGTTGACTGATGATTTTTATGTAGCGGCCGTGTTGAACCTGGTTCAGGACTTGGCTCTGTTAGAGGCTGCAGAACGAACCCAACAGGTGAGTCTGCTGAACACCTGTACTGTTACACAGTATGACTCACGTCCTGTGTGCAGACAGAAAACTCATCCTGAACATCATCAAGTAAAAGAAATGCATCTAATTATATACAATGATCAGCCTGCAGCACACAACAATGTCACTCTGAGTTCTGTCTTATTATCAGGAAACACTAAAACGCTGCATCTACTTTTATTTCCAGGAAACAGAGTCCCAGCAGGGGAGAGCCGGTAGACCCAGGTGGACCACAAGAACCAGTGGAACCAGAAGGACCAGAGGAACCAGTAGTTAGTTACAACTGGATTTGAATTACTTGTCAAACTAACTTGTGACATTTTGATATCATTGACGCATCATGCTGTGTGTGTGCGTGTGTGTCTGTGTCTGTGTGTCCATGTGTGTTTTCATTGCCATGGCAACCAGCCATCCTGTCAGACACAGCAGGGATCTTGTGGGTTCAGTTTGTTCGTCTGCTGACTCAGCGCCTGACGGATCAGTGGAGGAATGACTCAGCAGTTTGTCTGTCTGCACTGGAAGTACTGGGAGGACTGGCCAAGGTGGACACACACACACACACACACACACACACACACACACACACACACACACACACACACACACACACACACCTGTAACCTCCCTGTGTTCCTGCAGGTGGAGGTGAGCGTGGAGCAGAGTGAGAGGAGGCGAGCGCTCTCCTCAGTCTGTCGTTACATCGAGTTTCAGTGCAGCCGTCCTCCTCCACTTCACTCCAGAGACCTGCACTCTATCATCGTCGCTGCATTCACCTGTCTGAACACCTGGATAACACAACACCCTGCCACGCTCGAGCAACAGGTGACTGACAGACAGATAACAGACAGGTAACTGACTGACAGGTGACAGACAGGTAACTGACAGATGACAGACAGATAACTGACAGACAGATAACAGACAGGTAACAGACAGACAGATAACAGACAGATAACAGACAGGTAACAGACAGACAGATAACAGACAGATATCAGACAGGTAAGTGGCAGACAGGTAACAGACAGGTAACTGACAGACAGGTAACAGACAGATAACAGACAGGTAACAGACAGATAACAGACAGGTAACAGACAGGTAACTGACAGACAGGTAACTGACAGATGACAGACAGGTAACAGACAGGTAACAGACAGATAACAGACAGGTAACAGACAGGTAACTGACAGACAGGTAACAGACAGATAACGGACAGGTAACAGACAAATGACAGACAGGTAACTGACAGACAGATAACAGACAGATAACAGACAGGTAACTGACAGACAGATAACAGACAGATAACAGACAGGTAACAGACAGGTAACTGACAGACAGATAACAGACAGGTAACAGACAGGTAACTGACAGACAGGTAACTGACAGACAGATAACAGACAGATAACAGACAGGTAACAGACAGGTAACTGACAGACAGATAACAGACAGGTAACAGACAGGTAACTGACAGGTAACTGACAGGTAACAGACAGGTAACTGACAGACAGGTAACAGACAGGTAACTGACAGATAACAGACAGGTAACTGACAGATAACAGACAGATAACAGACAGATAACAGACAGATGACAGACAGATAACAGACAGATAACAGACAAATGACAGACAGGTAACAGACAGGTAACTGACAGACAGATAACAGACAGGTAACCGACAGGTAACAGACAGGTAACTGACAGACAGATAACAGACAGGTAACAGACAGGTAACTGACAGACAGGTAACTGACAGACAGATAACAGACAGATAACAGACAGGTAACAGACAGGTAACTGACAGACAGATAACAGACAGGTAACAGACAGGTAACTGACAGGTAACTGACAGGTAACAGACAGGTAACTGACAGACAGGTAACAGACAGGTAACTGACAGATAACAGACAGGTAACTGACAGATAACAGACAGATAACAGACAGATAACAGACAGATGACAGACAGATAACAGACAGATAACAGACAAATGACAGACAGGTAACAGACAGGTAACTGACAGATAACAGACAGATGACAGACAGATAACAGACAGGTAACTGACAGATAACAGACAGGTAACTGACAGATAACAGACAGGTAACAGACAGGTAACAGACAGATAACAGACAGATAACAGACAGATGACAGACAGATAACAGACAGATAACTGACAGATAACAGACAGGTAACTGACAGATAACAGACAGATAACAGACAGGTAACAGACAGATAACAGACAGATAACAGACAGATGACAGACAGATAACAGACAGATAACAGACAAATGACAGACAGGTAACTGACAGACAGATAACAGACAGATAACAGACAGGTAACTGACAGACAGATAACAGACAGATAACAGACAGGTAACAGACAGGTAACTGACAGACAGATAACAGACAGGTAACAGACAGGTAACTGACAGACAGGTAACTGACAGACAGATAACAGACAGATAACAGACAGGTAACAGACAGGTAACTGACAGACAGATAACAGACAGGTAACAGACAGGTAACTGACAGGTAACTGACAGGTAACAGACAGGTAACTGACAGACAGGTAACAGACAGATAACAGACAGGTAACTGACAGATAACAGACAGATAACAGACAGGTAACAGACAGGTAACTGACAGACAGATAACAGACAGGTAACAGACAGGTAACTGACAGACAGATAACAGACAGGTAACAGACAGGTAACAGACAGGTAACTGACAGACAGATAACAGACAGGTAACAGACAGATAACAGACAGGTAACTGACAGACAGATAACAGACAGGTAACAGACAGGTAACTGACAGGTAACAGACAGATAACAGACAGGTAACAGACAGGTAACTGACAGGTAACAGACAGGTAACTGACAGACAGGTAACAGACAGATAACAGACAGGTAACAGACAGGTAACAGACAGGTAACTGACAGGTAACAGACAGATAACAGACAGGTAACAGACAGGTAACTGACAGGTAACAGACAGGTAACTGACAGACAGGTAACAGACAGATAACAGACAGGTAACAGACAGGTAACAGACAGGTAACTGACAGGTAACAGACAGATAACTGACAGGTAACTGACAGGTAACAGACAGGTAACTGACAGACAGGTAACAGACAGATAACAGACAGGTAACTGACAGATAACAGACAGATAACAGACAGGTAACAGACAGGTAACTGACAGACAGATAACAGACAGGTAACAGACAGGTAACTGACAGACAGATAACAGACAGGTAACAGACAGGTAACAGACAGGTAACTGACAGACAGATAACAGACAGGTAACAGACAGGTAACTGACAGATAACAGACAGATAACAGACAGGTAACAGACAGGTAACTGACAGACAGATAACAGACAGGTAACAGACAGGTAACTGACAGACAGATAACAGACAGGTAACAGACAGATAACAGACAGGTAACTGACAGATAACAGACAGATAACAGACAGGTAACAGACAGGTAACTGACAGACAGATAACAGACAGATAACAGACAGATAACAGACAGATAACAGACAGGTAACTGACAGGTAACAGACAGATAACAGACAGGTAACAGACAGGTAACTGACAGGTAACAGACAGGTAACTGACAGACAGGTAACAGACAGATAACAGACAGGTAACAGACAGGTAACAGACAGGTAACTGACAGGTAACAGACAGGTAACTGACAGGTAACAGACAGATAACAGACAGGTAACAGACAGGTAACAGACAGATAACAGACAGGTAACTGACAGATAACAGACAGATAACAGACAGGTAACAGACAGGTAACTGACAGACAGATAACAGACAGGTAACAGACAGGTAACTGACAGACAGATAACAGACAGATAACAGACAGATAACAGACAGATAACAGACAGGTAACTGACAGGTAACAGACAGATAACAGACAGGTAACAGACAGGTAACTGACAGGTAACAGACAGGTAACTGACAGACAGGTAACAGACAGATAACAGACAGGTAACAGACAGGTAACTGACAGGTAACAGACAGATAACAGACAGGTAACAGACAGGTAACTGACAGGTAACAGACAGGTAACTGACAGACAGGTAACAGACAGATAACAGACAGGTAACTGACAGATAACAGACAGATAACAGACAGGTAACAGACAGACAGGTAACTGACAGACAGATAACAGACAGATAACAGACAGGTAACAGACAGGTAACTGACAGACAGATAACAGACAGGTAACAGACAGGTAACTGACAGACAGATAACAGACAGGTAACAGACAGGTAACTGACAGACAGGTAACTGACAGACAGATAACAGACAGATAACAGACAGGTAACAGACAGGTAACTGACAGACAGATAACAGACAGGTAACAGACAGATAACAGACAGGTAACAGACAGATAACAGACAGGTAACTGACAGACAGATAACAGACAGGTAACTGACAGACAGATAACAGACAGGTAACAGACAGGTAACTGACAGACAGGTAACTGACAGACAGATAACAGACAGATAACAGACAGGTAACAGACAGGTAACTGACAGACAGATAACAGACAGGTAACAGACAGATAACAGACAGATGACAGACAGGTAACAGACAGGTAACTGACAGATAACAGACAGATAACAGACAGGTAACAGACAGGTAACTGACAGACAGATAACAGACAGGTAACAGACAGATAACAGACAGGTAACAGACAGATAACAGACAGGTAACTGACAGACAGATAACAGACAGATAACAGACAGATAACAGACAGGTAACTGACAGACAGATAACAGACAGATAACAGACAGATGACAGACAGGTAACTGACAGACAGATAACAGACAGATAACAGACAGGTAACTGACAGACAGATAACAGACAGATGACAGACAGGTAACTGACAGACAGATAACAGACAGATAACAGACAGATGACAGACAGGTAACTGACAGACAGATAACAGACAGATAACAGACAGATAACAGACAGATGACAGACAAATGACAGACAGGTAACTGACAGACAGATAACAGACAGATAACAGACAGGTAACTGACAGACAGATAACAGACAGATGACAGACAGGTAACTGACAGACAGATTACAGACAGATAACAGACAGATAACAGACAGATAACAGACAGGTAACTGACAGACAGATAACAGACAGATAACAGACAGATGACAGACAGATAACAGACAGATAACAGACAGATAACAGACAGGTAACTGACAGACAGATAACAGACAGATGACAGACAGGTAACTGACAGACAGATAACAGACAGATAACAGACAGATAACAGACAGGTAACTGACAGACAGATAACAGACAGATAACAGACAGATAACAGACAGGTAACTGACAGACAGATAACAGACAGATGACAGACAGATAACAGACAGATAACAGACAGGTAACTGACAGACAGATAACAGACAGATAACAGACAGATAACAGACAGATAACAGACAGATAACAGACAGATAACAGACAGGTAACTGACAGACAGATAACAGACAGATGACAGACAGGTAACTGACAGACAGATAACAGACAGATAACAGACAGATAACAGACAGATGACAGACAGGTAACTGACAGACAGATAACAGACAGATGACAGACAGGTATAACAGACAAATATGAGATGAGACTTGCGCGTACGCAAATGGGATCCGCACGCGCGCGGAGGATGGAGGAAAGAAAAGACAGCACTCAGACAAACATATTGAAGTTCATTGCTCTGTGTGACATTTTGCAAACATTCAAGTCAAGACACCAAATCACAATACATGTCATTCAGGCATTCAGGGCTGTGTGGTTTGTCCCGTTTGTCCTAGTGGTGTTGCGGTACCTTGCTGTCCACTTGGCGAATTCTCTCAACCAATTATATTCGGGGATACAATGGTGATTGGCATGCCCCCCAGGCCCGCCCCCTTGCTGACAGGAGATGCAGGATACAAAATAGCTCGCAAGTGCTTTGAAAGCGCTTGGAAAAAAAAAATGTGTGCGTGGATGTTTGATTTGCGCATGTGCAGATCCCATTTGCGTCTGCGCAAGTCTCATTGCGCGTGCGCAGTTTATGTCAGTATTCTATCCCCATAACAGACAGATAACAGACAGGTGACAGACAGGTAACTGTGTGTGTGTCTGTGTGTCTGTGTGTCTGTGTGTGTGTGTGTTTTCAGGAGTGTCTGTTAGAGGTCCTGGAGATCATTGAATTGGGGATTTCAGGCAGTAAGTCGAAACAGGAAGAGGAAGTGAGGTGTAAGGAGGAGAAAGAACTAAACCCTGCCTCTCTGAGGGTGAAGGAGGCAGCTGAGGTCACGTTGAGCTGGTGAGGAAAACAAACACACCTGTAACAGCTATGAGTCCTTTCAAAATAAGTGCAGATTTTCCTTAATAAATGGACCAGCTGTCATCTCCAGCTCCTGAATGAGTTCACAGGTCACTTCCTGTCCTCGTGTCTCAGTGTGATGCAGGTTTCGGGTGCCGTCCCTTCCCTCGGAGGCCTGCTGGATGAGGACGCTCTGATTGGCTGCTACAGTTTGAGTGACAGCAGCGTGAAGAAGTTCAGATACTTTGTGTTGGACAGCTCAGTGATCATGGCCATGCTGGAACAGCCACAGGGACCTGAAGATGGTTAGTCCTCATACACTGAACCAGATAGGTGAGACAGACAGCAGACAGGTGAGACAGACAGGTGAGACAGACAGCAGACAGGTGAGACAGGTGAGACGGACAGGTAAGACATACAGGTGAGACAGACAGCAGACAGGTTAGAGGTGTAGGAGAGACAGACAGCAGACAGGTGAGATGGACAGGTGAGAGGTGTAGGAGAGACAGACAGCAGACAGGGGAGACAGACAGGTGAGACGGACAGCAGACAGGTGAGACAGACAGGTGAGACGGACAGCAGACAGGTGAGACAGACAGCAGACAGGTGAGACAGGTGAGATGGACAGGTAAGACATACAGGTGAGACAGACAGCAGACAGGTGAGATGGACAGGTGAGACGGACAGCAGACAGGTGAGACAGACAGGTGAGTCAGACAGGTGAGACAGACAGGTAAGACAGAGAGAGAGAGGCTGATGTAACTCCTCCTGCCTGATCGTTTTTGTCTCAGTCTTGCTTTCGATCATTATTTTGACCGATTAATTGATCAATAACTGATCATTTTCAGCATTTCATATCTCTAACTGTATATTTTTGGATGATTGGTGTTGGCAGCATCGTGTCCGTCACTCGCAGTGCTGATCAGAGGACCATCAGGACGTCACACCTGGACTCTGCAGCTTCACCTGCAGCCCAGAGAGGGACGAACACACACACAGGTGACATCATCATA
This sequence comes from Pagrus major, assembly GCF_040436345.1. Lineage (NCBI taxonomy): Eukaryota > Metazoa > Chordata > Actinopteri > Spariformes > Sparidae > Pagrus > Pagrus major. Next base: position 139,581 of record NC_133220.1, on the reverse strand, counting down.
TTAACCTGAGTGTGTTTACAGGCTTCAGATCAGTGTTTGATCTCTCATGTCTGCAGCCCTTTCTGATTCCAGGACGCCACGCTGCAGCCCAGGAGGATGCTGGGATACGCTGCAGCATCAAAAATCAGCAGTTTCCTGAAAACATCGACAGAGTTCCTTCAGTCAAAGCAGATTGGAGTATTCCAGCTCTGCATAACACAGTCACTGAGGAGGTAAGAACCTGGTCCAGCCCAGATCCAGATCCTGCTGGGAGGCCGTGTTACCTCTGGTAAAACTGACAATGTCATCTCTTTACCTGTGCGTATCACCTGTGGTGTTCCTCTGGGATCAGATTCTTGTCTTGCTGATGTTAATGGCTGCATGTCACAGAAGATCTGAAGCTTCATTTAAGTCAGACAGCTGTTCTTACAGGTGTTGTTACAGGTGTTGTTACAGGTGTTCTTACATGTGTTCATACAGGTGTTCTTAGAGGTGTCCTTACAGGTATTCTTACAGGTGATCTTACAGCTGTTCTTATAGGTGTACATACAGGTGTTCTTACAGGTGTTCCTATAGGTGTTCATACCTGATAGCTGTTCTTAGAGGTGTTCATACAGGTGATCTTACAGGTGTTAAGGTTAAGGTTACTTTATTGGTCTCCACCAGGGAGAAATTTGTCTCGGAGATAGGCAAGAAGTTGCAGCACAAAAATGACATACAATAAAAACAACATGCAGTACAAACGTACATCAGGTTAAAAGACAGTGGTGGAATAGACACAGACTAACATTGGATGATCCTACACATATACTGCCATAAATATACATCCACACAAGCATTCACATAAGCATTCGCATCACATCACCTCACATCACCCTCACCATATCACCATGTCAACCTACCAAAACATTCATTCTGTCATAAATATAGGTTCAATCACACATCCCAGCACTCTATCACAGCATTCATTCATTGATCCATTCACTCGCATACATCCATACACTAGCTGGAGTCATGAATGTACATTCATATCCATATACACATTGGGCTTTCCGCCGATCTCATCGGCTATATCGGATCGGCCGATATTTTGCATTTTATGCAATTTGTGAGATCGGCTGTAAAATCTTAATTCGCTGATCCGATCAATGACGTCATTGTCGTGCTGAAACTCCCCGCAGATGCTCCCGTTGCATAGATTGCAGACGGCCCGTGTCCTGACTGGGCCAGCCAGGATCATCCACGCCAATGCCAGTGCCTTCATTCCTTGCCAATTCACTCCACATACGCGCAGCATACAGCTCAAAGCATGAGTAGTCACCTCCAATAAATCGGCGCATTTAATCCACCGAAACCAGACATTAAACGGGAACATGGCAAACGAACCAAAGACATGCAACAGGAGCCCTTCTCCATGTCCCCAGCAGAGCAGCGCCATGATGTCTCTAGACATAGAGTTCTTACAGGTGTTCATACAGTGGTTCTTACAGGTGATTCCTCCTCTGTCAGATGCAGCCACAGCTGGAGCGTCTGGAGGCAACATTTCAGAGGCAGCGACAGGTCGAGGCTCAGCCACAGCTGAGTGGACGGTCGGTCAGCATGGCGACCTGCAGGCCACCGCCCCCTGTCACAAACTTCCAGACAGCGAGACTCTTTCTGTCCCACCTGGGCCTGCTGACACCTGAGACCCTGAAGGTATCATTGACACGCTGGAGATCGATTTATTGATTAACTGATTAATTCACACCTGTCTGTTGTCTCACCTGTCTCTTTGTAGGATCCAGGTACCAGCGGCATCCCGGCTCAGCTGGTGTCTTTGGATTCGTCTCTTCCAGGATTCTCAGAGGATCTGAGACGTTTGGACCAGCTGCCGTCCAGAAACTGTGACTCCGCCTTTATCTTCTACATAAGAGCAGGACAGAGGACAGCTGCTGAGGTCTGTCTGTCTGTCTGTCAGTCTGTCTCTCTGTCCTGTCTGCTGTCCTTTCTGTCTCTCGCCCTGACCTGTATGTGCCTCCCACCTGTCTGTCTTTCTGTAGATCCTGAGTAACGTGGAGTCCAGCAGCAGCGTCCTGTCTCACTTTCTGGACTTCCTGGCATCTCTGGGTCGCCCGGTGGAGGTGGGGCTGCGCCAGGTGGGCAAAGTCAGCACTGACAGTTTAGGTCAGTGCTCTGATTCATTACCTCTCAAACACGTGATGCTCACTCACGGGACACTGACAGGGGTCAAAGGTTAACTGAGGTCTTTCTGTGCTCCCTGCAGATGATTGTTTTTTCTTCCTTCTCCCAGAATTCCCTGCTGTGCTTGGTGACAGTGGAGGGGGCGTGTTTAATGGAGAGAAGTTTGTCCTGATGTACACAGATGCTCTGACAGAGATCACCTTCATCGTCCCGTCATCTTCATCACACAGTAAGTAAAGTCATTCATGTGACATCACAGTCATTCACAGTGATGACAGCCATGTCACAGTCTTGAACAGTGACGTCAAAGTCACTAACGGTGACGTCAAAGTCATTAACAGTGACGTAACCCTAACAGTGACTATGGGGAAACTACAGCTCACAATCAGCTGTGTCAGCTCCGCCTCCAGCTATTTGTTTTATCAGAGCAACTGTGAGGAAGTCGGTCACATGAAAAGCAGACAGCCTCTGAACACGCAGTCAGGAAAACAGCAGGCCAGCTGCTGGTTCTGGTCTCTTTGTGTTTAATCATGGCCCACTGACCTCCCTCTCTCTGGTTGTCCAGTGGTCTATCAGGGCCGGTTAATTTTGTTTTCTTGACAGGATGAACTCCGACACTTTCTGGACCAGGACCATGAAGCCGTCGAGGCTTTCATCACATAAAGTCCAAGGCAGAGTAGAGCAGGGCTTATAGAAAAGCAGTGGGATCCATGGTAACGGTCATCTTATGTTAAATATTTTGTTTTTTATTTCATTAAATTCTTCTTTTTCTTTTGGATTTAAGAGGCTGATTGGCAGAAGAGTCCAGAGGAGCTGGAGCCATTGACTGAGCCGCCATCAAACCCATACGGTGGTTCTGAGCTCCGCCCAGACTCCGCCCCCCAACCCACAGTACAGACCTTCAAAATAAAAGCTTTTTCATCTGTCTATTACTTAGCTGTCTGTCTGCGAATGTGTCAAATCTGTCTGTCTGTCTCTCTGACCTGTCTGTATCTGACCTGTCTGCCAGTCTTTTACCTGTTTGTCTCTGTGACCTGTCTGTCTGTCTCTCTTGTCCGTCTGTCTGTCTCTGACCTGTCTGTCTGTCTCTACACCTGTCTGTCTGCCTGTCTGTCTCTGACCTGTCAGTCTCTCTGACCTGTCTGTCTTTCTCTGACCTGTCCAGAGTTGTCCAGTTGATGATGTGACGTCCTGTCGTTCTGTGTGTTCGCTGGTTGCCTCTGAGTCGAACCTCCTGATTGTCTGGGTCGAACGTTTCGAGGACGTCGGTAACTTTATAATTCAACCTACTGACTCACTGTGTTCACTGTGTAATTACACTGTTAATGTCAACAAATTTAAATTATACCATTAAAATAAAAACATTTTCATCATCATCATCAGTCAGTTGAGTCCAAACAGTCAGAACAGAACCAAGCTCACAACCAGGTAATCTGTATGTTTCAGAGAGTTTCCCTCTGTCCGACCTGCTGTCAGAGACCAGCACACACACACACTGCAGGTAAAACACACACACACACACACACACACACACACACACACACACACACACACACACAGACACACACACACTTCAGGTAACACACACACACACAAACGAGGGCTGTACTATGAGGTGTGTCAGTGAGCTTTGAACGTGTCTCTTGATCACCATGGTAACTGATGATGCAGACCTCACCTGGTTCACATCAGGTGATGTTCACAGTTTCAGCTTTTTTTTTTTTTTCTCAAGATGGCGCCGCGAGAGTGGCAGCTAGCTACAGCGGCTCTGATTCTGAGTGTTTAACTGTATTTTACTTTCAGTTTCTTTTTTTACACTCATCTCGTCCACATGTGCTCAACTATGGATGAGATAAGATGCCTTTTTCCTCATTTTTAAAACTTGGGGTTAGGGTTAGCGAACACTGTGGCCACCAAGAAGGTACAGTGTTTGTAGGAGACCCCTGAGCTCAATCCCTTCTGAATGAGAAGAAGAGGGTTTTTGGATCTGAGGAGTGAAGAAGAAAACCTGCGATAACAAACGCAGTTGATCAATAATCACCATTGTTAAATTTGTTATCGCTGACTGCAGTTTAGGTTTCAAACAACGTACGGATATTTTGACCTGCTTCAAGTAAAACACACCAAGACACACACTGTGAGCAACAATATGAATCATATCCATCTCTCTGTCTGTCTGTCTGTCTGTCAGTGTGTCTAACTTCCAGCTGATCTTTATCCATCCTCTGAAAACTGGACTCTATAGGATCTGTTTCCATGGAAATGCCACCAGCAAGTTCGGTTTAGTCGTCCCATTGGTCAACGGGAGTGTGGTCAGCAAGAGGTCTTTGGGTCTGTCTGTCTGTCCTTCTGTCTCTCTCTCTTTCTGTTTTTCTGATAGTCAATGATGATGATAAAATCAATATATTGACATCAGGTATTCAGGATTTGTACATTTGTGTTTGGGTTCAGAATCAGAATACCCTCATTAGTCCCGCAAACGGGGAAATTTGTGCATCACAGCAGCCAACGGACAGTTCAATTTAACAATAAACTATAATAATAGTAAAAAATAAACAATATAATAAAAAGGTAAGAAATAGTAATAGACTTGTATATACATATGTACAAATATAAACAGTGTAATTATAAACAGTGTGGGCAATGTATTGTTATTAATAAATACTAAATATGGGTATGAAAATTGCCCAGTTAGTGCAAACCAAAATGAAAAATTAATTATGTGTAGAGTTTTTATTGCACAGTGCACAGTGAGGTCTACTGGGAGTGGTGCTGGTTGTAGAGTCTGACAGCAGCAGGAAGGAAGGACCTGCGATACATATAGGTTGCTGCAGTGTGATCAGTCCAGTCCAGTTTATTGTTCAGGTGAACTACTTGTAAGATGTCACCATCTCAATGTCCGTTCCCAGGATGTTCACCTGTGTGCAGGGTTGTTTGCGCCTGTGGAAATCCACCACCAGCTCTTTGGTCTTCCCGGCGTTGAGCTGGAGGCGGTTCTGCTGACACACAGTCCCGAGTCCTCACATACTGTGGCTGGTTGGTGAGGTAGTCAAGGATCCAGGATGTGAGGTGTTTGTCCACCCCCGTGAGCTCCAGCTTGTCCCCCAGAAGTGCAGGCTGTATGGTGTTGAAAGAACTGGAGAAATCAAAGAACATGATCTTCACAGTGCTTCCAGGCTTCTCCAGGTGAGACAGTGATCTGTCCAGGAGGAAGATGATGGCATCATACACTCCGATGCCAGGTTGGTAGGCAAACTGGAATGGGTCCATAAAAGGACCCACCAGAGGGCGGAGATGGACAAGGACCAGCCGCCGGGTTAGGGTCATTTTCAAGGTCAGGACTGTGCTTGAATTTGAATCCATTGTTTAATATTTGAAATGAAACAATCCCATTTGTTTGTTCTCTTCTGGCATCAGCAACAACTAAGAGGACCCTGTACCCTGTCCCTGTTGTCTTGGTTCACTTTAAGAGGACTGAGTCCCTGTTCTGTGTGTCTACTTTAGGAGAACTGATGAGTTTGTGGCTGAACATGCTCCCGAGTTGCCTCAGCTCGGTGTAGAGAGGGTGAAAGGGATTGTCCATTCTAGCTTGCAGCTCTCCTCTCCTCCTCCTCTCTGTCACCGCCTCCACACTGTCCAGTTTCCTCCCCACCATAGAGCTTTCCTCACCAGTTTGTTCAGCTTGGTGGCACCACTGCTCCCGATGCCACCTCCCCAGCACACTGCTGCAAAGAATATGACACTGGCTACCACAGAGTGGTAGAACATTAGTAGCAGCCTAGTGCACACATTGAAAGACCTGAGCCTCCTCAGAAAGAACAGCCTGCTCTGTCCCTTCCTGTAGAGGGCCTCAGTGTTGTCTGACCAGTCCAGTTTATTGTTCAGATGCACCCCGAGGAACCTGTAGGCGTCCACCATCTCCACCCCCTCCCCGTTTATGGAAACAGGTGTTGGGTGGCTCTTCCTGCGCCAGAAGTCCACCACCAGCTCCTTGGTTTTCCCAATGTTGAGCTGAAGGTGGTTCCTGCCATGCCATCCTACAAAGTTCTCGATTAGTTCCCTGTATTCCTCCTCCTTATTGTCTGTGATACATGCAACAATGGAGGAGTCTACAGAGAACTTCTGCAGGTGGCATGTCCGGGAGTTGTAGCAGAAGTCAGAGGTGTAGAGGGTGAACAAAAACGGGGAAAGAACAGTTCCCTAGGGTGTGCCATTGTTGCTTGTCACCACATCTGACAGGCAGTGTTGCAGCCTGACATACTGTGAGGTAGTCTGTAATCCATGCCACCAGGTCCTGATCAACCTGCATCACTGAGAACTTCTCAGCCAGCCAGACTGGCTGGACCGTGTGGAAAGCACTAGAGAAGTCAAATAATGTGATCCTCATCGTCTTTTGTGGCCTCTCCAGGTGTGTGTAAGCTCTGTGAAGCAGGTAGATGATGGCATCCTCCACACCGATGTCAGTCTGGTATGCAAACTGCAGTGGGTCCAGGCAGTCACGCACCAGGGGCCTAGTAACGCCACAGCCTTAAATGGCGGAGACACCTGTTACATCAAGAGTCCTCCTAAAGAGAGCGTGGCGGCTGAGTTGACCAGCATCCGATCTATCCTCGAGATCCTGGCTAAAGACATGAACGAGGTGAAAAACGGAGTTGAGTCTTTGAACGAAACTGTTAACAACCTCTGCGATAGGATCACGGAAGCTGGAGAGAGAATCTCCCGGTTAGAGGACGAAGAAGCTAAGGCTAACCCAATCATGAAATACTTGGTGAAACAGAACCAGCAGTTGCAGGAAAAAGTGACGGCACTGGAGGGATTTTCCGGACGACAGAATATCAGAATCTCTGGTATTAGAGAAGGAATGGAGGGCTGGGATTTGGAAGGATGCTTTAAAACTCTGTTGAATGAGGCGCTGGACATTGAAGCTGATGCTTGGTATGAGATAGACAGAATCCACTGCATCAGCCCTGCACCTGCTAACGACTTAAGACAGAGGCACATCATCGTCTGCTTTGTGCGGGATAAAGCCAAGGCCGCGGTTCTCACAGCTCCAAGGACAAAGAAACACATCACCTGGAGGGACATGAGGGTCCGCTTTTTCCAAGACTACGGCCAAGAGATACAGGAAAAACGCAAGAAATATGATGAGGTACAGCGTATACTGCAACAACGCAAGATTGATTACTCATTACGTTACCCTGCTGAAATGACTTTCACTTTGGATAACCGGCGACACCGGTTCTCAAGCCCTGTGGAGGTGAAGAGTTTTTTCAGCGGCCGGGAAGCAACAGATTGTCCCACTGAGGACGGCGGGGGACAGGTGCCATTCAACATGGGCGAAAAAGGATGAATCTGTCTGGTGTGGATTAATCTAAATAAATAAACTGACTTATGATCACCGCTTACAATGTGGAGGACAACTGGACTCAGATGGACGTCTGATTTTGGATGAGCACCTTTTTTTTCTGTCGGGATACATTTAATTTCTACACCCACGTAACTCCAACAATAGTACAGTCATGGAAAAAATTATTAGACCACCCTTGTTTTCTTCAATTTCTTGTTCATTTTAATGCCTGGTTCAACTAAAGGTACATTTGTTTGGACAAATATAATGATAACAACAAAAATAGCTCGTAAGAGTTTAATTTAAGAGCTGATATCTAGCCATTTTCCATGGTTTTCTTGATAGTAACCAAAATCACTTAAGTTCTTACATCAATAGCTATGGCACTGTACTGCCAAAAACACTGCTTTTAAGCATTCCATGTTTTCTTTTCTGTTTGCTTTAAACACATGATACACACAGGAGTTAGTATTTGATTGCGTAACCATTGTTTTTGATGACTGAAGCCATGCGTCTTGGCATGCTCTCCACCAGCTTCTGACATTGTTCTGCTGTCACAGCAGCCCATTCCTGTTGCACAAATTCAAACAAATTTGCTTTGTTTTTGGGCTTGTGGTTCTCCATTTTGAGTTTGATGATTTTCCATAGGTTTTCAACTGGATTCAGATCTGGTGATTGAGCAGGCCAAGGCATGGTGCGAATGTTGTGGTTCTCCATCCAGGCTTTAACTGACCTTGCTGTGTGGCAAGGGGCATTGTCTTGTTGGAAAATCCAGTCATTCGAGGCAGGAAAGAGTTTTCCAGCTGATGGAAGAAGACTGTTTTCAAGAGTAGCCCTGTACATGACCTGGTTCATTCGCCCTTCACACAATTGCATTTGCCCTGTTCCACTCATACTGAAACAACCCCAGATCATCACTGATCCACCCCCATGTTTTACTGTAGGGGCAAGACAGTCTGGTTTGTAGGCTTCTCCAGGCCTCCTCCTAACCAGTAAGTTAGCTGGAGTGGGCATCAACTCAAAATTGGATTCATCACTGAAGAGAACCTTAGCCCAATCATCAACAGTCCAATCCTTGTGATCCCTAGCAAAGAGTAACCGGGCCTTCCTGTGCCTTTCGTTGATGAAGGGCTTCTTCCGTGCTCTGTGTGACTTCAGACCAGCTTCAACAAGTCGGTTTCGAACTGTCCTTGCCGAACAAGTCACATTTCTCGACAGTGCCCACTCATTTTTAAGGTCCCTGGAGGTCTGACGACGATTCCTGACACAGGAACGGACGAGTGCACGGTCATCTCGTGGGGTAGAGAGACGTTTCCTGCCGCGGCCAGGTAGCAATTTGGTAGTGCCGTGTTCGGCTTGTTTTTTCTTGTTGTAATGAACAGCTGTCTTGGAGATCTTTAGTTTTTTTGCTACCTGTCTCTCACTCATGCCAATTTCCAGCAGTGCCAAGATGGCTGCCTTTGTGGCTTCACATAATTCTTTTGTTTTAGGCATTATGTGAGAGCTGACAACTTCTGAGTTGTGCTATGGCTTGAATGTAAGCAGGAAACCACTCTAAGCCTTTGCATGTGCAGTGCTGCTTATGACATGAAATGGCCTCTTATATACCCTGGGAATACAATTAAGCTTAAGAATGTCAAATAGGACATAAAGTATTATGTGATCAGCTGCATTTTTTGTCGTGTTCATTGTATTATACCTTTAGTGGTACCAGGTATTAAAATGAACAAGAAATTGAAGAAAACAAGGGTGGTCTAATAATTTTTTCCATGACTGTATATTGTATGCGTGAAGGTGTCAACGTATGTTATAGGGGTGGATTGATTTCGGACATAGACCTATAGTTCTCCCGCAGTTTGAGAGTGATCAAAGTAAACTCAACGACTTTAATAACCTGTGTGATGTGAATGAGTGAGGGATGGGAATGGGCGAGTTAGGAGGGGAGCCATAAATGAGATCCTTGAATAATACTGACCTGCAGAAATCTTGTTTATTGGGTTATAGTTTAGCCCAACGGTTCATGCTGTTCTTTTCTTTTCTCTTCGTTTTATTGTGCCTACATTGTTGTACAATTATGCTTATTTTGACCAATGATTCTTACCAGGAAATTAGTTATAACTCTATGTGGGTTGGACAGACAGATCTCTGTGGGCGTTGCTGCCTATTTAGACAAATATAATAAAACACTGCCAGATGACTATGTTTAAAATAGTGTCATGGAATATAGCAGGTTGCCACAATGTTGTGAAAAGGAAAAAGATGTGCCTAACACATCACAACCAGAGTTTTTTCATGAAGTCTGCAATATAGTAAGGTATGATGTTATGATAACATCATAATTGGAGGAGACTTTAACCAGGTTAAGTCCAAGGTCTTATCCCCTCTGGTGTTGCAGGTCATGTATTGGGTGAAGTCAGTCAGTGTCTTTGAAATGTTTACGTGATTAAAATCTCAATTAACTATGACCAGAGCATTGGGATTGTAGTGTAATATAACCATATAACCATGAGTAAGTAGTTAGTAGTTAATGACAACTGGTAACAAGTACTGAGATATTAAAGAATCTAATCAAAATATGAATGAATCATAGATGAATGGTTAAAACATGTATTGCCCTGCACTAGTTGATTAACATGCACCTATTGATCGAATTGATGATTAAACCACTGAATTGTGTTAACTTGGAGTGAAATATAACCACAAATGTAAGAGTGAAATCATGTGACTAAAATATACCACACTTTTATTATTGTTGTTTAAAGAGAAGAAGTCAGTAGGGCAGTAGAACATATGATGGATGAGAGAAAAAAACGTCTCAGTTGCTGTACAGGGGAGGCGAGGTCACGACGTAGATAAGGCATGCCTGGGAAAGTCCGGGATAGCAGCTGCCCAAAAATATCAAGGGGCATCCCAATGTAGAGGTTTGTCGAGCAAGGAAGAACAAAGGAAATGCCGAATGTCGACAAATGCAGACATGGGTTTGGCACGTGTTATAGCCTTGTGCAGGAAAATACCCGAGTCAGCAAAATTTGATACATAAACAAAAGAACGAGCCAGGATTGGACAAACCACGGTGCCCAGCCCCCGTATTAGTGAATATAAGGAGTATGTTTTGTATTGAGAATTGGGATCTTATTGGATGAACTTTTGTCTGTATGATCTCATGTTTTAATTGTCGACAATTAAACATTACTGCACTCAGCTTTGGAGGACTCCTGGAGATTATTTCCTTTTTATTGGTGACTTTTTGAAACTCTGAAAAACCTTTTTGGACAAACAAAGATTAAGATGTTGATACACGACAGGATGCCGTGTCTGCAGGTCTGCGACGGTGGAGTGAATTTCGTCTCAAGCACGCGCCGCCACTGCCAATGGTGGAGTGTAAACAATAACAACAATGGCCACTGAAAACTCCCGGGGCACTCACTTTAAGAGGACAGTGTCCCTGTTCTGCTGGTTCACTTTAAGAGGACAGTGTCCCTGTTCTGCTGGTTCACTTTGAGAGGACAGTGTCCCTGTTCTGCTGGTTCACTTTGAGAGGACAGTGTCCCTGTTCTGCTGGTTCACTTTAAGAGGACAGTGTCCCTGTTCTGTTGGTTCACATAATTAATCCCTAGTGGCTACTTTGTCATGTAAGAAATGATTTAGCACAGCTGCTCTGCTGTTAGCGGTGTGGCTCAGGCCTGTGTGAGCTGACCAATCAGAGTGGACATAGTATTCAGGAGGGGCACCTTAAAGAGACAGGAGCTGAAACAGAGCATTCCAGACAAAGGGGGGATACGGAGCTGTAGCAGAGGACAGGATGAGTAAACTGATGTGTTTGTGAACATGTAGACGTGTTTAAGTAGTGTTAATGAAGGCTGTCAGTCATCCTGGTCAGGCTAACTTTTCACTTTGAACTGGTCCAGTAGTGAAACAAAATAAAGGTGTGAACCTGAAACTGAGCAGAATAGGTCTCCTTTAAACAAATCGTTCAAAGGCAACAAAGAGAGACGTCAGGTTACAAAGCACTCACATACTGTCAATAAATTCATCAATACATGTTAATCAATACTAATAAACATAATGGACAATAATGAATTTGATTGACGGATCGTCCATGTGTCTCCAGGTTTCCTGGTGAGAGAGATGGTCATCAACTGTTGCAGGCGGCGGCGGCTGGACAGTGACTCCGCCCACCTGCCCCACGTCATAAGGAAGCACGTGATCAGTGACATCATCCATTGCTACCGCAGCTGCCGCTCTGAACCCTCCTTCTACTCCGCCCTGTTCCAGGACCCCTGACCCCGCCCCCACCTGGCCCCACCCACCTGATACTACCCTATAACCCCGACCTACTGACTCTGCCTGCTGCCCACCAACAACCAGCCGTCACTGTGTACTCTGTGCAGTCTGTGTACTCTGTGTAGTCTGTGCACTCTGTGTAGTCTGTGCACTCTGTGTACTCTGTGCAGTCTGTGTACTCTGTGTACTCTGTGCACTCTGTGTACTCTGTGCACTCTGTGTACTCTGTGTAGTCTGTGTACTCTATGTAATCTGTGTAGTCTGTGTAGTCTGTGTACTCTGTGTAGTCTGTGTACTCTGTGTAGGGCGGCTGTGGCTCAGGGGTAGAGCCAGTGTCTTGTTATCGGAATGTTGCTGGTTTGATTCCCCTGGTCTGCATGTCGAAGGTCGGCACCTTGCATGGCAGCCACTGCCATTCAGTGTATGAATGTATGAATTACTGTAAGTCGCTTTGGACAAAAAGCATCTGATAAATGTCTGTGTACTTTGTGGAGTCTGTATAGTTTTTATGATGACCGCAACAGCAGACAGGCGTTACTGAGTTATGATGTCACCTGCACATGTGATAACCTCACATGTGTGTGTGTGTGTGTGAGAGAGAGAGTGAGAGAGTGTGTGTAAACCCTGTCTCCTGTATAAAACAGCTGATTGGTTCTCTGGTGATGATGTCACCATGTTACAACATTTATCATTTGAATGAGCCAATCAGAACGGTTCCTTGTTGTGATGTCACTCTGTCCTGTGTTTACTTCAGGCTCACACAGACTGAAGGACGAGTAAAACTTTATTACTTCCTATCAGAGCGACAAACAGTAAACATGATATATTCTATACGATGACCTACTGATAATCAATAAAGACCAACAGCCTCAGTGACTGACAATAAACAGATCAATAAAAATATGTTTCATTTCTCTACACCATCACCTTGACTTCAGGAGTTCACCAGGTGAGAGCACCAGGAGGTGTTTTTGTGATCCCCTCCTCTCTCTCCTCCTCCCTCTCCTCTCACTCCCTCCTCCTCTCTCCTCTCTCCCTCTCCTCTCACTCCTCCTCCTCTCTCTCCTCTCTCCCTCTCCTCTCACTCCTCCTCTCTCTCCTCCTCCTCTCTCTCCTCTCTCCCTCTCCTCTCACTCCTCCTCTCTCTCCTCCTCCTCTCTCTCCTCTCTCCCTCTCCTCTCACTCCTCCTCCTCTCTCTCCTCTCTCCCTGTCCTCTCTCCTCCTCCCTCTCCTCTCACTCCTCTCTCTCTCCTCTCTCCCCCTCCCTCTCTCCTCCTCCTCTCTCTCCTCCTTTCTCTCCTCCCTCTCTTTCGTCTCTCTCCTCCTCTCTCTCCTCTCTCCCTCTCCTCTCACTCCTCTTCCTCTCTCCCTCTCCTCTCTCCTCTCTCTCTCCTCTCTCCCTCTCCTCTCTCTCTCCCTCTCCTCTCTCCCTCTCCTCCTCTCACTCCTCCTCTCTCTCTCCTCTTTCCCTCTCCTCTCTCTCTCCTCCTCCCTCTCCTCTCTCCCTCTCCTCCTCCTCTCACTCCTCCTCCTCTCTCCCTCTCCTCTCACTCCTCCTCCTCTCTCTCTCCTCTCACTCCTCCTCTCTCTCTCCTCTCTCCCTCTCCTCTCTCCTCCTCCCTCTCCTCTCTCCCTCTCCTCTCTCTCTCCTCTCTCCCTCTCCTCCTCCCTCTCCTCTCTCCTCTCTCTCTCCTCTCTCCCTCTCCTCCTCCTCTCACTCCTCCTCCTCTCTCTCTCCTCCTCTCACTCCTCCTCCTCTCTCTCTCCTCTCTCCCTCTCCTCCTCCCTCTCCTCTCTCTCTCCTCTCTCCCTCTCCTCCTCCCTCTCCTCTCTCTCTCCTCTCTCTCTCCTCTCTCCCTCTCCTCCTCCTCTCACTCCTCCTCCTCTCTCTCCTCTCTCCCTCTCCTCTCTCCTCTCCCTCTCCTCTCTCTCTCCTCTCTCCCTCTCCTCCTCCTCTCACTCCTCCTCCTCTCTCTCTCCCCTCCCTCTCTCTCCTCCTTTCTCTCCTCCCTCTCTTTCGTCTCTCTCCTCCTCCTCTCACTCCTCTCTCTCTCCTCTCTCCCTCTCCTCTCTCCTCTCTCTCTCCTCTCTCCCTCTCCTCCTCCCTCTCCTCTCTCCTCTCTCTCTCCTCTCTCCCTCTCCTCCTCCTCTCACTCCTCCTCCTCTCTCTCTCCTCCTCCCTCTCCTCCTCCCTCTCCTCTCTCTCTCCTCTCTCCCTCTCCTCTCTCTCCTCTCTCCCTCTCCTCCTCCCTCTCCTCTCTCCTCTCTCTCTCCTCTCTCCCTCTCCTCTCTCCTCCTCTCTCTCCTCTCTCTCTCCTCTCTCCCTCTCCTCCTCCTCTCACTCCTCCTCCTCTCTCTCTCCCCCTCCCTCTCTCTCCTCCTTTCTCTCCTCCCTCTCTTTCGTCTCTCTCCTCCCTCTCTCTCCTCTGGTTGTCACAGTAACCACCATCAGATTATCGTGTTACCATGGTAACGGGCTTTCATCTCTTTCTGCTCTCTGATGAAATCGATCATCTGATCAGTGGCTTTTTTTCAGTTTGATCAATAACAGTCGGTGACGTCATTCTACTTCCTTTTTGTGCAGGAAGTGGTTGAGGAGAAAAAGCTGCTGATCAGCGGATCTGCTCCGTCTGCGGCTGTTATTCTGCTCCGTCCTGCTCTCCTCTTCTCCTCGTCTTCTCCTCCATCCTGCTCTTTTCTTCTCCTCTTCTCATCTTCTTCTCCTCCTTCCTCGTCCTCTTCCTCCGCTCCGCAGCAGCGATGCTCCCGCCGGGCCTGGCCGGCCTCGGCACTGTGTCTCCGGGCTGTCAGTAGATCGGTGGGTCGGTGCAGGTCGCGTCTCCATCATGGTGCAGAAATCCCGGAACGGCGGGGTGTTCCCCGGAGCGCAGGCCGACCAGAAGAAGCTGAAGGTCGGCTTCGTAGGTCTAGAAGCCGGGGGGACCGAGTCCAGCAGGGACGGAGCTCTGCTGATAGCAGGTAAACACACACACACACACACACACACACACACACACACACACACACACACACACACACACACACACGTGTGTGTTTGTGTTTGTGTGTGTGTGTGTGTGATCCAGTTCTGTTTCAGTTTGTAAAATTAGGTTAACAAAACTTTTAAACCAATGAGGTCCAAGTATATTAACTATAAACATGTCAGACATCCTTCAGTGTGATTGGCTAAAGCGTTTGATTAATCAAGAAGATTATTGACAGAATAATCAATAGTAAAATAAGAACTGATGATTATGAAATAATTGTGTTCAGATTATGATTCAGTTAATTTTCAGACTATGAGGATATTAATGATTCTGATGTCATCAGTTTACAAACATGGAGCCCTGAGGAACACCAGATTAATTTATAGCAACTACTATAATACTATAATACATTAGTTACTTTGTGATTAACACACAGTGATTAAAGATGAACTCTGTTCTTCTGAACAGCTGATCCATGAAACAGAAACATGTGAAGGTCTGAACACAAGAAACAAACAGTGAATTAAAAACATTAGTGTGATGTCTCAACATCAACATGAACAGTTTGAAAGTCAGTCTGTAAATATTAGTATGAATCAGTGATGATATACTGCATTTACCTGTCTACCTGCTATACACCTGTGCTCAGGTGGGGAGGAGGGTCCTCGGCGGCAGCGCAGCAGCGTCTCTGGAGGAAAGAAACCTCCGAAAAGAAACGCCTTCTACAGACGACTGCAGAATTACCTGTACAACGTCCTGGAGAGACCGCGAGGATGGGCCTTCATCTACCACGCCTACGTGTAAATACCTGTCTATAGGTTACACCTGTCGATCTATCTATACACCTGTTTGTCTCCATGTCTGTACACCTGTCTGTCTCCATGTCTGTACACCTGTCTGTCTCCATGTCTGTACACCTGTCTGTCTACATGTCTGTACACCTGTCTGTCTACATGTCCGTACACCTGTCTGTCTACATGTCTGTACACCTGTCTGTCTACATGTCTGTCTACATGTCTATCCACCTGTCTGTCTACATGTCTGTCTGCATGTCTATACACCTGTCTGTCTACATGTCTGTACATCTGTCTGTCTACATGTCTACATGTCTATCCACCTGTCTGTCTACATGTCTGTCTACATGTCTATACACCTGTCTGTCTACATGTCTGTACATCTGTCTGTCTACATGTCTGTCTGCATGTCTATACACCTGTCTGTCTACATGTCTGTACATCTGTCTGTCTACATGTCTGTCTACATGTCTATCCACCTGTCTGTCTACATGTCTGTCTACATGTCTATACACCTGTCTGTCTACATGTCTATACACCTGTCTGTCTACATGTCTGTACATCTGTCTGTCTACATGTCTATACACCTGTCTGTCTACATGTCTGTCTACATGTCTATACACCTGTCTGTCTACATGTCCATACACCTGTCTGTCTACATGTCTGTACATCTGTCTGTCTACATGTCTATACACCTGTCTGTCTACATGTCTGTCTACATGTCTATACATCTGTTTGTCTACATGTCTATCCACCTGTCTGTCTACATGTCTGTACATCTGTCTGTCTACATGTCTGTACATCTGTCTATCCACCTGTCTGTCTACATGTCTGTCTACATGTCTGTACACCTGTCTGTCTACATGTCTGTACATCTGTCTATCCACCTGTCTGTCTACATGTCTGTCTACATGTATATACACCTGTCTGTCTACATGTCTGTCTACATGTCTATACACCTGTCTGTCTACATGTCTGTCTACATGTCTATACACCTGTCTGTCTACATGTCCATACACCTGTCTGTCTACATGTCCATACACCTGTCTGTCTACATGTCTGTACACCTGTCTGTCTACATGTCTATACACCTGTCTGTCTACATGTCTATACACCTGTCTGTCTACATGTCTGTACATCTGTCTATCCACCTGTCTGTCTACATGTCTGTACACCTGTCTGTCTACATGTCTATACACCTGTCTGTCTACATGTCTGTCTACATGTCTGTCTACATGTCTATACGTCTGTTTGTCTACATGTCTGTACACCTGTCTGTCTACATGTCCATACACCTGTCTGTCTACATGTCTGTACACCTGTCTGTCTACATGTCTGTCTACATGTCTATACGTCTGTTTGTCTACATGTCTATACACCTGTCTGTCTACATGTCTGTCTACATGTCTATCCACCTGTCTGTCTACATGTCTGTCTACATGTCTGTACACCTGTCTGTCTACATGTCTGTCTACATGTCTATACACCTGTCTGTCTACATGTCTGTCTACATGTCTGTCTACATGTCTGTACACCTGTCTGTCTACATGTCTATACACCTGTCTGTCTACATGTCTGTCTACATGTCTGTCTACATGTCTGTCTACATGTCTGTCTACATGTCTATACGTCTGTTTGTCTACATGTCTGTACACCTGTCTGTCTACATGTCCATACACCTGTCTGTCTACATGTCTGTACACCTGTCTGTCTACATGTCTGTCTACATGTCTATCCACCTGTCTGTCTACATGTCTATACACCTGTCTGTCTACATGTCTGTACATCTGTCTGTCTACATGTCTGTACACCTGTCTGTCTACATGTCTATCCACCTGTCTGTCTACATGTCTGTCTACATGTCTATCCACCTGTCTGTCTACATGTCTGTCTACATGTCTATACACCTGTCTGTCTACATGTCTGTCTACATGTCTATCCACCTGTCTGTACACCTGTCTGTCTACATGTCTGTACACCTGTCTGTCTACATGTCTATACACCTGTCTGTCTACATGTCTATACACCTGTCTGTCTACATGTCTATACACCTGTCTGTCTACATGTCCATACACCTGTCTGTCTACATGTCTGTACACCTGTCTGTCTACATGTCTATACACCTGTCTGTCTACATGTCTATACACCTGTCTGTCTACATGTCCATACACCTGTCTGTCTACATGTCCATACACCTGTCTGTCTACATGTCTATACACCTGTCTGTCTACATGTCCATACACCTGTCTGTCTACATGTCCATACACCTGTCTGTCTACATGTCCATACACCTGTCTGTCTACATGTCTGTACATCTGTCTGTCTACATGTCTATACACCTGTCTGTCTACATGTCTGTCTACATGTCTATACATCTGTTTGTCTACATGTCTATCCACCTGTCTGTCTACATGTCTGATGAGGAGGTTTGTGCAGTTTGCTCTCAGTAAAGATCAATAAATGAAGACAGACATCAGATCAGGTGTCTGAAACAGATCTGAGGTCAGTGTTCAGAGACCTGAAGCAGGAACAGAGTGTGTGTGTGTGTGTGTGTTTAATGTGTGTTCTCTGTTCAGGTTCCTGCTGGTGTTCTCCTGTCTGGTTCTGTCTGTGTTCTCCACCATCAAAGAGTACGAGAAGAGTTCGGAGGACGCACTCTACATCCTGGTAAAACCTAATTTACCTTCAGATCAGAGAGTCACACTGATCTGAATAAAATCTGTCCATAGAACTCTGGATGTTTCGTACTTTTAGCTTTTCGTCTGTAGTTCAATGATATTTTTAACAGTCTGTAGACGAATCATTGTTTTGTTTTCAGCTTCTGAAATGTGATATCCGTTTTATGTCCCCGTAAACTAAAGGTGTAAGTTTGTGTGTGAACAGCAGGGACATTATCAATAAGCTGCTGAATCATCTTGATCAACAGACATCAAGTTATGTAGCTGCCGCCTCTCGTCCATGTGTTTGACACTGTGAGATCAGAATGTGTTAATGAAGTCAATGAAGTCACTCGGTCACTGCATCATCAGATCGGTGTTGGTTCTCTCACATCAGTGAAGCTCAGGATGTCGAGCAGGTTGGGGGTGCAGTCCTCTTCTGTTGTCCGTGTGTTGAAGTGTCCTTGAGCAAGACACTTAGTCCTGAGTTTCTCATGAAGGCCAGATACTTGCATGGACACCATCAGTGTGACTCTGATTGTGAATGGGTTAAGGGGGTAAATATTATAAAGTGCTTTGTACGTTAAGGTAGAGAGGCATTATTACTGTAATCAGTGCAAACATGTATCATTCATCAGGAAGTGGTGACCATCGTGGTGTTTGGGGTGGAGTACATGGTGAGGATCTGGGCTGCAGGTTGTTGCTGTCGGTACAGAGGATGGAGAGGACGACTCAAATTTGCCAGAAAACCGTTCTGTGTCATCGGTGAGTCTGATGACATTGACAACCCTTCATTTACTCAAAGACATTAACAACCCTTCATTTACTCTCGGACTGTAACAACACTTCATTAACTCTCAGACTTTAACAACACTTCATTTACTCTCGGACTGTAACAACACTTCATTTACTCTCAGACTGTAACAACCCTTCATTTACTCTCAGACATTAACACTTCATTTACTCTCAGACAATAACAACCCTTCATTTACTCTCAGACATGAACAACCCTTCATTTACTCTCAGACATGAACAACACTTCATTTACTCTCAGACATTAACAACCCTTCATTTACTCTCAGACATGAACAACACTTCATTTACTCTCAGACATTAACAACCCTTCATTTACTCTCAGACAGTAACAACCCTTCATTTACCCTCAGACATTAACAACACTTCATTTACTCTCAGACATTAACAACCCTTCATTTACTCTGTCTGTAACAACCCTTCATTTATTCTCAGACATGAACAACACTTCATTTACTCTCAGACATTAACAACCCTTCATTTACTCTCAGACATTAACAACACTTCATTTACTCTCAGACTGTAACAACCCTTCATTTACTCTCAGACATGAACAACCCTTCATTTACTCTCAGACATTAACAACACTTCATTTACTCTCAGACTATAACAACCCTTCATTTACTCTCAGACAGTAACAACCCTTCATTTACTCTCAGACATTAACAACACTTCATTTACTCTCACTGTAACAACACTTCATTTACTCTCAGACTGTAACAACACTTCATTTACTCTCAGACATTAACAACACTTCATTTACTCTGTCTGTAACAACACTTCATTTACTCTCAGACTTTAACAACACTTCATTTACTCTGACTGTAACAACACTTCATTTACTCTCAGACATTAACAACACTTCATTTACTCTCAGACTGTAACAACCCTTCATTTACTCTCAGACATTAACAACACTTCATTTACTCTCAGACTATAACAACCCTTCATTTACTCTCAGACATTAACACTTCATTTACTCTCAGACAGTAACAACCCTTCATTTACTCTCAGACTGTAGCAACCCTTCATTTACTCTCAGACATTAACAACCCTTCATTTACTCTCAGACTGTAACAACACTTCATTTACTCTCGGACCGTAACAACCCTTCATTTACTCTCGGACCGTAACAACCCTTCATTTACTCTCAGACTTTAACAACACTTCATTTACTCTCGGACTGTAACAACACTTCATTTACTCTCGGACCGTAACAACCCTTCATTTACTCTCAGACTTTAACAACACTTCATTTACTCTCAGACTTTAACAACACTTCATTTACTCTCGGACTGTAACAACACTTCATTTACTCTCAGACATTAACACTTCATTTACTCTCAGACTGTAACAACCCTTCATTTACTCTCAGACATTAACACTTCATTTACTCTCAGACTGTAACAACCCTTCATTTACTCTCAGACAGTAACAACCCTTCATTTACTCTCAGACTGTAGCAACCCTTCATTTATTCTCAGACTGTAACAACCCTTCATTTACTCTCAGACTGTAACAACACTTCATTTACTCTCGGACCGTAACAACCCTTCATTTACTCTCAGACTTTAACAACACTTCATCTACTCTAAGGCATTAACAAACCTTCATTTACTCTGTCTGTAACAACACTTCATTTACTCTCAGACATTAACAACCCTTCATTTACTCTTGGACTGTAACAACATTTCATTTACTCTAAGACATTAACAGCACTTCATTTACTCTCAGACATTAACAACACTTCATTTACTCTCGGACTGTAACAACACTTCATTTACTCTAAGGCATTAACAAACCTTCATTTACTCTGTCTGTAACAACACTTCATTTACTCTCAGACATTAACAACACTTCATTTACTCTCAGACTTGAACAACACTTCATTTACTCTGACTGTAACAACACTTTATTTACTCTAAGGCATTAACAAACCTTCATTTACTCTGTCTGTAACAACACTTCATTTACTCTCAGACATGAACAACCCTTCATTTACTCTCAGACATTAACAACACTTCATTTACTCTCAGACTGTAACAACCCTTCATTTACTCTCAGACATTAACACTTCATTTACTCTCAGACTGTAACAACCCTTCATTTATTCTCAGACTGTAACAACCCTTCATTTACTCTCAGACATTAACAACACTTCATTTACTCTCTGACCGTAACAACCCTTCATTTACTCTCAGACTTTAACAACACTTCATCTACTCTAAGGCATTAACAAACCTTCATGTACTCTGTCTGTAACAACACTTCATTTACTCTCAGACATTAACAACCCTTCATTTACTCTCAGACTTTAACAACACTTCATCTACTCTAAGGCATTAACAAACCTTCATTTACTCTGTCTGTAACAACACTTCATTTACTCTCAGACATTAACAACCCTTCATCTACTCTAAGGCATTAACAAACCTTCATTTACTCTGTCTGTAACAACACTTCATTTACTCTCAGACATTAACAACCCTTCATTTACTCTCAGACTTTAACAACACTTCATCTACTCTAAGGCATTAACAAACCTTCATTTACTCTGTCTGTAACAACACTTCATTTACTCTCAGACATTAACAACCCTTCATTTACTCTCAGACTTTAACAACACTTCATCTACTCTAAGGCATTAACAAACCTTCATTTACTCTGTCTGTAACAACACTTCATTTACTCTCAGACATTAACAACCCTTCATCTACTCTAAGGCATTAACAAACCTTCATTTACTCTGTCTGTAACAACACTTCATTTACTCTCAGACATTAACAACCCTTCATTTACTCTCGGACTGTAACAACACTTCACTTACTCTAAGGCATTAACAACACTTCATTTACTCTCAGACATTAACAACACTTCATTTACTCTCAGACTGTAACAACACTTCATTTACTCTAAGGCATTAACAAACCTTCATTTACTCTGTCTGTAACAACACTTCATTTACTCTCAGACATTAACAACCCTTCATTTACTCTTGGACTGTAACAACACTTCATTTACTCTGACTGTAACAACCCTTCATTTACTCTCAGACATTAACAACACTTCATTTACTCTCAGACTATAACAACCCTTCATTTACTCTCAGACATTAACACTTCATTTACTCTCAGACTGTAACAACCCTTCATTTACTCTCAGACAGTAACAACCCTTCATTTACTCTCAGACTGTAGCAACCCTTCATTTATTCTCAGACTGTAACAACCCTTCATTTACTCTCAGACTGTAGCAACCCTTCATTTATTCTCAGACTGTAACAACCCTTCATTTACTCTCGGACTTTAACAACACTTCATTTACTCTCGGACCGTAACAACCCTTCATTTACTCTCAGACATTAACAACACTTCATTTACTCTGTCTGTAACAACCCTCCATTTACTCTCAGACTTTAACAACACTTCATCTACTCTAAGGCATTAACAAACCTTCATTTACTCTGTCTGTAACAACACTTCATTTACTCTCAGACATTAACAACCCTTCATTTACTCTCGGACTGTAACAACACTTCACTTACTCTAAGGCATTAACAACACTTCATTTACTCTCAGACATTAACAACACTTCATTTACTCTCAGACTGTAACAACACTTCATTTACTCTAAGGCATTAACAAACCTTCATTTACTCTGTCTGTAACAACACTTCATTTACTCTCAGACATTAACAACCCTTCATTTACTCTCAGACATTAACAACCCTTCATTTACTCTCAGACTTTAACAACACTTCATTTACTCTAAGGCATTAACAAACCTTCATTTACTCTGTCTGTAACAACACTTCATTTACTCTCAGACATTAACAGCACTTCATTTACTCTCAGACATTAACAACACTTCATTTACTCTCGGTCTGTAACAACACTTCATTTACTCTCAGACATTAACAACACTTCATTTACTCTCAGACATGAACAACTCTTCATTTACTCTCAGACTTTAACAACACTTCATTTACTCTAAGGCATTAACAAACCTTCATTTACTCTGTCTGTAACAACACTTCACTTACTCTAAGGCATTAACAGCACTTCATTTACTCTCAGACATTAACAACACTTCATTTACTCTCGGACTGTAACAACACTTCATTTACTCTAAGGCATTAACAAACCTTCATTTACTCTGTCTGTAACAACACTTCATTTACTCTCAGACATTAACAGCACTTCATTTACTCTCAGACATTAACAACACTTCATTTACTCTCGGACTGTAACAACACTTCATTTACTCTCAGACATGAACAACACTTCATTTACTCTCAGACATGAACAACACTTCATTTACTCTCAGACTGTAACAACCCTTCATTTACTCTCGGACTGTAACAACACTTCATTTACTCTCAGACATTAACGACACTTCATTTACTCTCAGACATTAACAACACTTCATTTACTCTCGGACTGTAACAACACTTCATTTACTCTCAGACATGAACAACACTTCATTTACTCTCAGACATTAACAACACTTCATTTACTCTCTCTCTCTCTGTCTCTCTGTCTCTCTCTCTCTCTCTGAGAGTGAGGCTGCTGAGGTGAGGTTGGCGGAAAGTTTTCCAAACTTTTCTATCTTCTCTGTCTTTATTCTAAACCTTGTTTTCTTTCTGTCCTCTTTCTATTTGCATGTCAGGTAAGATCTCATTGTTTACTGATTAAAAGTTAGGAATCGAGCCGAAAATCGGCGTTGAGGTGGGCGAGATGGCGTCCGCCGCGACGCCGTCTCTGTCCCTCCAGCACGGCGTGAGGATGGTCCCCGGCCCCAGTGTGCCGGAGGTGGTGCTGCTGACTGTGGGAGAAGTGGTAGGACATGATCAGCTCGTCTATGCCTCCAGAATGAACAAGGCTGTGGTGGTGTTCGTGAAGGATGAGCGGTGTGTACATGTGTTGGTGGAGAGCAGGGTAACTATTCAGGAAATGTTTGTTTAGGTGTCTCCTTTGGCGGTGCAATCCACCAGCGCCACCGTGTCCGGTGTCCCCCCGTTCATCCCGAATGAAGTGCTGGAGAGGGAGCTACGGCGGTTTGGAAAGTTTGCCAGTGGGTTTAAAACAGTGGGTCTGGGCTGCAAGGACCCAAAATTCAAAGCATGTGATGTCTCTGAGACGGCAGGTATTCATGTTTCTGGAAACACAGAGTCTGGACGTGTCATTTAGACTAAAGCATTGTGACGGGTTCTATATGGTTTATGCCAGCGCAGGGCCCATGAAGTGCTTTGAGTGTGGTGATGTTGGACACAAGCGGGTGTTGTGTCCGCACTGGCAGACCGGCGCCGGTGCGGCTGCAGCCCCGGCAGGGAGCACCAGTGCTCGGAGCGCTGATGCTCCGCTGGCAGTCGGTGGTGATGTCGCCGCTGTCGTGGCTCCCGTGTCAGCCCGCAGGGCCGGTGATAAGATGCCTGTAGCGGCCTCAGATGGTGATGGAGCACCGGGCTCAGCGGGGCAGGATGCTGAAGGAGGACGGGGCAGTCAGCTGCCCACTGTAGGTGACCGGGGGGGTGCTGGGGCCGCGGAGGGCGGGTTGGTGGAGGCTGAGCCATCTCCCAGTGAGCAAAGCAGGAAGGGCTTATCCAACAGCCAAGTATTGAGTGAGGATGAGGAGGAGGAAGACTCTGATACTGAGCGGCTCACTGGAGCTGAGCAGGGGCTGAATAGTGATATTTACTCCCTAGAGGAAATTACTTTCAGGACACAAACAAATTCATTAGATCTGCTATAATTCTGCAGAAGCTGGTTGGTTTTGAAGCACTGAATGAAAAGAAATGCTACTGTCTAAAAAAACATGTAACAACACTGAAGAAGACTGCAGCGGCTCTGAGGAAGAGAACCGTTAAAAAGGTGAAGGTCTAACTTTATCGTCATGCATCACAGGGTGATTCTCATGGTCTACTGTCTGCTGCTGCTCCTTTCTATCTTTTCTTCCTTGGATGGGCTAAGGGTGGCTTCTTTAAATATGAACGGAGGGAGGGATAGAAAGAAAAGAGCAGTAACTAAAGAACTCTTCGAACAGAAGACGTTGGATGTAATTCTCCCGCAGGAAACACACTCTGACTCTGACAATGAGACTGAGTGGGCTCTATGAACTGAGGTCTCGTGTGTCTTAAGCCACGGAACAAATGGGGGGGTTGCCATTTGTTTTTCTAAAAAGTTGGATTTTAACATCTTGTCCTCTGTGGAAATTGTGAGAGGACGGGCCTTGGTGGTCGTGGTGGAGACTGTAAAGGTCTCTTTTTCTTTTGTAAATGTCTACGCTCCTAACTCAGGACCAGACCGAGTGCTTTTCTTTGAGCAGCTGAAAGATGAACTGCTTCTTTTAAAACTCAGTAACATCATCATGGGTGGAGACTGGAACTGCACACTACAGTTCACCATGGAGAGGATGAACGAAGAGCCTCATCCAAAGTCTTCCATTTCATTGAACAGCCTGGTGGGTCATCTGGATCTCTGCGACACCTGGAGATTAAAGCATCCAGGTGACCGACAGCACACCTGGTTCGGAGTTAACAACAACACAGTGAGTGCAGCCAGATTAGACAGGATTTACATCTCTCACAGCCTCAGGCCAACACTCAGTAACAGCTCCATAACACCAGTAGGGTTTACAGATCACCACCTCATCACAGCAACTTTCATTTCCTCTCACACAGAAAGAACATCGTCTTATTGGCACTTCAACAACAAACTCCTGCAGGAGAAGGCCTTTCGCCAACACTTTCTTTTCTTTTGGGAGAACTGGAGAGGAAAGAAGGGTGTTTTTGAGTGTTTAGGCAAGTGTCGGGAAATTGGTAAAGCTCAAATCAGGGTGTTTTGTTAGGATTACACATTTCACTCCACGGCCAAGGCCAAAGCAGCCATAAAAAAAATAGAAGGAGAAATAAGTCAATGTGAAGAACACATTGATGTCCCTTTAAATAAGGAGATGATAAAACAAAAGAAAAGACACTTGAGTGCTTTCTTACAGGAGAGAGTGAAGGGGGCACTGGTGAGATCCCGCTTCATTGCTCTGAAGCAAATGGATGCTCCAACTGCCTTCTTTTTTAACCTTGAAAAGAAGGAGGCAAGGAAAAAACTCATGGCCCGTCTGCGTCTGAGCCTGAAGGAGCTGACCACGGCGGCCCAACAACTCTCAAAAGGACGGGCTCCGGGATTAGATGGGCTGATGGCTGATTTCTATCAGCAGTTCTGGGGCATGCTGGGTCCGGACCTTCGTTCAGTTTTTATGGATTGTTTTAAAAGAGGGGAGCTGCCAGCCTCATGCCGGAGTGTGGTGATCTCCTTATTACCAAAGAAAGGAGATTTGGCCTCACTAAAAAACTGGAGAAACTGTGCCTGTGGCACTTCTGTGCTCAGACTATAAAATACTTTCCAGAGCTCTGTCCAACAGACTCAGACTGAACATTGACCTGATGGTGCACATGGACCAGAGCTATTGCATCTCTGGAAGAACACTGATGAACAATCTTTTCCTGCTAAGGGATGTAATAGACATCTGCAAAGTGTCGGACACAAACATCGGTATCCTGTCGTTGGACCAAGAAAAGGCTTTCGACAGGATTGACCACACATATTCGTTTAGTGTTTTTTGTGTGTTTGGTGTTGGGGATGTTTTCACATCATGGGTGAGTCTGCTGTATAATGGTGCGAGCTGGATGGTGAAAGTTGCAGGGGGGCTGAGTAAGCGTTTTAAGTTTGAAAGGGGAATAAGGCAGGGCTGTCCCCTCTCTGGTCAGCTTTATAGCCAAGCTATTGAACCTTTTCTGTGCAATGTCAGGAACAAACTCAGGGGATTTCATC
This sequence comes from Pagrus major, assembly GCF_040436345.1. Classification (NCBI taxonomy): domain Eukaryota; kingdom Metazoa; phylum Chordata; class Actinopteri; order Spariformes; family Sparidae; genus Pagrus; species Pagrus major. The sequence goes on along the minus strand of NC_133220.1, from coordinate 112,712 downwards.
TGCCCAACAGCCCTCTCACCTGCCTCTTACAGTAGCTGCTTATGCAGATGATGTGAACATTTTTATTACTGAGCATGCTGATGTGAGTATTTTAAAAGAAAGCCTTGGCTTGTATGAAAGAGCTTCATCTGCCGAGGTCATCTGGGCAAAATGTGAGGCTCTGTATTGCGGCATGGGGAACAGCAGGATGCCCACTCTTCCATCAGGGCTTCAGTGGAAAAGAAACGGGATGAAGGTGCTCAGGGTGTATCTGGGAGATCTGCTGCTCTCCTTCTGATCGTCACACATTGTTGACTATTATGGGATTGGTTTGGTTTGTTTTGTTTTGTTTGTTTGGTTTGTTTCTTGGTTGGTTAGTGCTGTTGATGCACTTTTGATTTTGAGAATAACTGATAAATAAAGTTATTTTTAAAAGTCAAAAAAGTCTCTCTCTCTCTCTCTCTCTGACATCTGTCTCTCTGTCTCTCTCTCTCTGTCAATTCAAATTCAATTCAATTCAATTCAAAGGAGCTTTATTGGCATGAAAGTTTAACAACAATGTTGCCAAAGCATCAAAACACAACTTGTCCAAGCATTTGGACAGAACATAACAAATAACAACACAAACACAACACCAAGATTGATTTACATTAATTATATATACAGTATATACAGTGTGTGTGGTTGTGTGTGTCCCTCAGGTTGTGGCATGGTGACACATATTGGGCAGCAGGTTGCCCTGTCTCTTTCTCCCAGGAGTATTTTTAATGTTGAGAGGTCGTTCAGCTCTTTGAACTCTGAGATTACAGAGTTCAACTTAAATAAATGTTCCTGGTTTCGTTGAATGCTTTACATTGTAGGAGAAAGTGCATCTCTGTCTCAACCTCACCTGTCAAGCAGCGACCACATGTTGTGTTGTCTTTTGGTTGCCATGATTGTTTGTGTCTTCCTGTTTGGATTGTCAGTTTGTGGTCACTGCAGTACCGGTTCACCCAATATGCACACTACGCACGTTGCGTAGGGCCCCGCAAACTAATAGAGGCCCCTTTTAAAAAACAAACAAAAAAACAAAACAAAAACGTGACGACATGACCGTCCGTTGCGCACGTGTCCCAGATTCCCAGCGCATCAGCCTAGCAAGACAGCGTTTAGCACGCCACGACGAAGCGGAGTTATCCCTCGGGGAATGAAAAGATGAGGAAGAAACAGCATGACAATGAACTGCGGGAACAGCAGTCAGGTAACTCTCCTCTCCGGGTGGGAGAGTGGGAGGGACTAGTCCGTGTTTGACCTACATTAACAGGGCGGTGAGCCCTGGGTGAACCCCGGTCTCCGTGTGCGTCTTGCTGGCTTCTATAATTTTAGTTGTAGTGTAGTTACAACTGCACTTAAACAAAATGGAAAGTAATGGATAAATATTGACTAAGATTGAATTTTGTTTGCTTGGATAGCCCACAGGCAAATATAGATGCAGATATCTTAGTGAATAAATAAAACTTGTGAAATATTATGACAATGGTTCTCAATGAATAATAATTATATAATAAATAATAATATAAATAATTACCTACATTTGAAGTATATGAAAGTAAAACAAGTGCAGCCAATTTGATGGAGCTGAATTAATAGTAGTGGTTTGGCCATCATGAGCATCAACCATGATGTGGGGAAGCAAATATCATATGACGACATTATTGATGATTTTGCATCCAGAAAGTGCAGAAAGGGACACTTTTAATGGTGAGTTCTTTCAAACATTAACATGTTTACATGCCCAACATTTAAGACTGTATGATTGTTTGTTTACACATTTAGTTTGATTTGATTTGTTCTGATTTGGTCTGAATTTATTCTTAGTTAGACCAACAGGTGCAGACAGTGCAATATGTTTAAAGGGGGGATGAGTGGAAGCACCTGGTGTCAGGTGCGACTGTTGAAATTTTTGGAGTTCAGTTAGGAGGGCACCTTAGCAGAATTTTGCCTAGGGCCCCATGGAGGTCTGAACCAGCTCTGGGTCACTGAGCCTGTACTTGGTGAGCATCTGTCTCTGCTTCCTATCTCTGACAGCAGAGAGATGTTCTGCTCTTCATCGTCTCTTTTTAGGGCGAGATAACGTTCTGATCCACTTTGGCTTTTAGTTTCTTCTTTCCAATGTTCCAGGCAGGTTTCTTTACATTGTGTTATAATGTGCTTTCCTCTGATTAGTGTTTGGAGAGCAGTGTTGTTGTGAGGCTGGTCAGACTGTCTGAGAGGGGGCAGTCAGCCTCAGTACCAGCTGACATAGGGACTCTTTTCTGGGCTCAGCTCTTGAGTTTGGAGGGCTTTGGAGTGGAGGGCGTCTCTGGCTGATTTCAGCTGGTTAAAAGTTGAGCGTTCTCTGTTGAATGTTAATTATCAGTGGGTATCTGCCTCATTCTGCTCTACATGCATTTGTTGGTGTGTTTCTGTGTGTGTGTAAAATGTGTCTGCTGAACTCTGCATGTAAAGACTCTGCTGGATGTTTGTCCCAGCGGGTTCAGCTCTGATGACTGAGTGGACCCAGACTTCACTACCGTACAGCGCAGTGGGCTGGATGACACTATCAAATATTTTAAGTCAGATTCTGACTGGAATTAGGAAATGATAAAATGTTCTCTTAATTGCATGTAGGGCTCTTCCAGCTTTTTCTTTTAGTGCGTTCACTGCCATGTTGAAACTCCTGATGCTGTAATGGTTATACCAAGGCAGCTATAACTCATGCTGCGTTCAATGATATGATCATTTATGGTAAATTGGTGTTTGTTCTCCTGACATCTGGGGCATTTTTGAAAGATCATGACATTAGTTTTCTTCATGTTTACTGCCAGGGCCCAGTTCTGACAGTACTTTCCTACTATGTCCAGCTGCTGCTGTAGTCCTTGTTCAGTAGGAGACAGTAGAACAAGGTCATCAGCATAAAACAGAGACTTCACCTCTCTATCTAGGAGGGAGAGGCCAGGAGCAGCACATGGATCCAGCTCACCAGCAAGTTCATTTATATACACGTTAAATAAAGTCGGACTTATATTGCAGCCCTGGCGTACTCCTCTTCTCTGGGTGAAGAGTCAGTTTGTTTGTCTCCAATTTTAACAGCACACATATTTTCTAAATACATTGCTTTAACCAGATGGTACATGTTGCCCCCTGTACCACAGTGCAGGAGCCTGTAGTAGAGCCCTTCATGCCAAACAGAGTCCAAAGCTTTCTTGAAGTCAATGAAACAAGTGAATATTTTACCATTTTTTGTTTGGTGTACATGTTAATTAGTGTGAGGGTGAAGGGTATGGTCGGTGGTGCGGTGTTTTGGGAGGAAGCCAATTTGACTTTTACACAAGATTGAGTGTTACTCAAGGAAATCCAGTTTTCTTTCATTCAGAATACTCCAGAATAATTTACCTGGGCAGCTGCTGACACAGAGGCCACGGTAGTTATCAGGGTCGGATTTGTCCCCACTCTTATGAATGGGGGAAATGAGCCCTTTGCACCAGATGTCAGGAAAACATCCCGACTGTAACACAGTATTGAACAGCTTTAACACTGCACCCTGCATCTCTGGGGAGCTGCATTTGAGCATTTCATTTTTAATGCTGTCTGGACCACAAGCTTTCCTCGGCTGGAGAGATTTTGTTTGTGTGGTCAATTCTTCCCAAGTAATTGGGAAATCAAGGGGGGTTTGGTTGCCTTCAATTGTTTCTTCTAATGTTTGGAGTTTTTCTAGTATAATACATTGATCTGAATTGATTTGATTTATTGGTACGTCTTTGTACAGATTTTCAAAATGTGCTCTCCAGATGTCACCATTTTGGATGGGTAATGTCTGTTGCTTTGTGTTGAACTTGTTCCACATATCCCAGAATTGATTTTGATTAATGGCATTCTCAATATCTTCAAGTTTCATGTGAGTATAATTTTTTTTTTTTTTTTATTATTCAAATATTTTTATTGATTTTCACATTATATACTCACAATAGTGCTCAGTACCCAGAAAAGGGAAAATAAATAAATACCAAATAAAGATTAAAATAAAAAAAAAGAAATTAGGAAATTAAAACAGAGAAATGACTCAGTATATACAAAGTAGCCATACATACACTCTCCTGTGCCACAATTGAAAAGATTGGTCTGTGAGAGATGGGGCAAAATTGATGTTCGCTAGAATTGGGGAAGTGACCAGAGCTTGTTTATGCTTGAAATGAATCCTAAACTGCGACCATATCTTCAGACAGCCAGAAATTATTGGGTTGTTCGTCCAACAATGTTTACTTAGGGGCAATAAGGAAGAAATTAAAGAGCGAAGCGAAACAGGATTACTCGAATACTGTTCCATTTGGCACCAGACCTGAGAGTCATCATCTGATACATCAGAGACCCAGAACATCAGTTTGTATATATTGGCCGCCCAGTAATAATACAGAAAATTGGGTAGAGACAGCCCGCCATCTCCTTTTTGTCTTTCCAAATATTCTTTCTGTTTTCGGGGTACTTTTTTATTCCAAATACAAGTAGATATGAGCTTGTTTAAGTCCTTAAAAAAGGATTTAGGGATAAAGACTGGTATTGCTTGGAACAGAAATAAAAATCTGGGCATGATAGTCATTTTTACTGAGTTGATCCTTCCGGCAAGCGATAATTGAACATCTCTCCATGTCCTGTTTGGCCTTGTTAAACACCGTTTTGAAATTGCTGTCAAACAGATCCCTGTACTTGTAAGTGACACAAACACCCAAGTAAGTAAAGCTATCCTTACTGACAGAGAAAGGAAAGTCCCGGAATGACATCGGGCATGCTTTGTCATTTATGGGGAATAAAACACTTTTAGTTAAGTTTAACTTATATCCTGAAATTCGCCCAAACTTGGTGATGAGCTCAAGAGCAATTGGTATAGTAGTACATGGGTCTGAGAGAAAAAGGATAAGGTCGTCCGCGTAAAATGATAGTTTATGCGAATGTCCTGCCCTTCGCACTACTACCAAATCAGTGGTCTTCCTTAACATTATCGCCAAGGGTTCGATGGTAATATCAAATAACTGGGGGCTCAGGGGGCACCCTTGTCTTGTCCCCCGGGAGAAGGAAATAGTCTGATATTATCTTGTTCGTTCTTACTGAGGCTTGAGGCGCTGTATAAAGAATTTCAATCCATGAACAGAAAGTAGGACCAAAGCCAAACCTCTCTAGCGTGGTGAACAGGTAGTGTTACGCCCCAGTCTAGGGGTGCCAAGAGCGCAACATGAAAACGGGTCCCCAATCTTCCCCGAGTCCCAAACAGCCACTCACAAGTTTTTATATACAATAGAATAGTTTATTTACAATAACTTAATGGATCAACAACTATAAATATAACTAAGGAAGCAACTTCGGGGTGGACCAAGGCCAAAACAATAACCAAAACACCTCTATCTGGGAAAATAAATCTCTTAGCTCAAAAACCAAAATCACAATAAACTTACCTCCCTCACTAACGAAAAAAACAGGAGAAAACACGTTCAAATGAAAGGGCAGTCCATCCTTACTATTTAAACAAACAAAAGAAAAGCTTGTTGATCTCCACCCAAGGCTTTTACAAATGGACATGTGGCTGGTTGGAAGAGGAGGTGGCTGAGGAAGTGCTGTCTCTCTTTGACAGCCGCCATCTTGGCTCCTTATATATTGGGTGCCATCAGCTGCAGCCAATCACGGGTTAGGATTGGATCTCTCTCCACCAATCACCTCTTGGCGATGGCACACTCCTATTTGCATATAAAATCAAAAACACACACAGACAGCAAAACACACAGCAAACGACACAAACTATGACCACAGTCATAACACCCCCACACTCAAGAATTAAACACATCCCTTAATGTTTAATTACTATTGCTCCGAGTAACACCGGGACAAAGTGTCAGCTATTATATTTTCGGTTCCTTTTTTGTGGTGGATCTGCAAATTGAAGTCCTGCAGAAGGAGAGACCAGCGCATGAGCCGCTGGTTTGAATTGCGCATATTTGCTAGGAATGTTAGTGGGTTGTGGTCTGTGTATACTTGGACAGGCTGTGAACTAGATCCAATATACACTTCAAAGTACTGTAAGGCCAACAGGAGGGCAAGAGCTTCCTTCTCGATTGTACTGTAGTGAAGCTGGTGCTTATTGAATTTCTTAGAGAAGTAACAGACAGGATGGTCGATAGCATGCTCATCCTCCTGTAAGAGTACAGCACCTGCGCCGCACGTGCTGGCGTCAACCTCTAGCTTAAAGGGACGCGCAAAGCAGGGTGCTGCGAGGACAGGTGCCCGACATAACAACGCCTTGGCAGACTCGAAGGCAGCCTGGCAAGCAGGGGACCAAACGTAGGGTTTCAACGGACTCACAAGACCTGTTAGAGGAGCCACCACATCGGAAAAATTTCGACAGAAACCCCGATAATACCCACACATCCCAAGAAAACGGCGCAGCGCTTTCTTGGACTGTGGAACCGCGAAATCCATAATCGTCTGCACTTTCTCAGCCAGCGGACGGACCTGTCCCTGACCAACCTGTTTACCCAAATAGGTGACAGTGGCCTTGCCAAATTCACATTTTGCGAGGTTAAGCGTGAGGGAGGCCTCACGGAGACGACAGAAAATGAGGGATAGTGTGCGGAGATGATCGGACCAGGTGGAGGAGTATGCAACCACATCATCTAAATAGGCTTCACAGTTTTCCACGCCAGACAACACGATGTGCATTAACCGTTGGAAGGTTGCGGGAGCATTACGCAGCCCGAATGGCATAACCGTGTACTGGAGGAAGGTGTCGGGTGTGACGAAAGCGGAGATTTCAGAGGCACGGGGGGTTAAAGGAACTTGCCAATAACCTTTTAACAGGTCCAGCTTTGTCACATATTTAGCGGAGCCTACACGGTCGATACAATCCTCCATCCTGGGGAGTGGAAACGAGTCCGGTTTTGTGACTGAGTTGACCTTTCTATAATCATTGCAAAAACGAGGGGTGTTGTCGGGTTTCGGCACCAAAACACAGGGTGAGCTCCACGAACTTATACTGGGAACAGCTAACCCATGCTCAGTCAGATATTCCACCTCCTGCTGCATCATGGCCCTTTTAGTCGGGTTTACTCGGTATGCATGTTGCTTGATGGGTTTGTGGCCCTCCACGTCAATGTCGTGGTATAGTACAGATGTTTGACTGGGATGATCAGAAAAAAGCAACAAATTATCCTCAATCAACTTTGTAATATCTGCACGGGATGAAGCAGATAGATGAGACAGAAAACTCTCCAAATTACTCAGCACCTCTGAATTCTCAAACGAGCGGCTGGCATCAAGCCACTTTTCTCGGCCAAACCATCATCCACAAGGTGGTACTGAGGCGGAACAGCGGACACAGGCATCACAGGCGCAGTAGGGGATTTCAGGAGATCACTCTTTCTGGAAAAGTAACGCTTCAGCATGTTTATATGGCATACTCTGGATTTTCTTTTCCGGTCTGGAGTTTGAACAACATAGTCTGTGTCACTAATTTTTCTCTCCACCGTGTATGGACCAGAAAACTGAGACTGCAGGCTGGATCCAGGTAACGGAAGCAGCACCAAAACTTCCTCACCGGGTTGGAATACGCGGAGGACGGACTTTTTATCGTAACGGTGTTTCATTTTTACTTGACTCTGTGCCAAATTATTGCGAGCCAACTGGCATGCTAGGTTGAGACGCTCACGAAAAGAACAGACGTAATCCAGCACATTATGTTCAGGTTTTGGCGACTCTGACAGCCACTTTTCTTTAAGAAGTTGAAGAGGACCACGCACAGTATGGCCGAAAATCAAATCGCAAGGGCTGAAACCTAGCGATTCTTGAGGAGTTTCACGTACAGCAAACAACAGCAAAGGGAGGCCCTCATCCCAATCTTTGTCAGACTCCAGGCAGTATTTATGCAACATGGATTTTAAAGTTTGATGGAACCTTTCAAGTGCGCCTTGGGACTCTGGATGGTAAGCACTAGGTGTTATGTGTTTGATGTTTAGTTCTGTCATCACTTGTGCAAAGAATTTGGATGTGAAATTTGTGCCTTGATCGCTTTGTATTGTTTTAGGCAACCCAAAAATTGTAAAGAACTTAGTGAGGGCTTTCACCACGGGTTTGGTTCGGAGAGTGCGCAGCGGGATGGCCTCAGGGTACCGCGTCGCAGCGCACATCACTGTCAAAATGTACTGGCTTCCGGATTTAGTTTTTGGCAGGGGACCTACACAATCCACCAAAACTCGTTCAAACGGCTCCCCAAGCACCGGGATCGGGTGAAGAGGGGCCGGAGGGACGGTTTGATTTGGCTTTCCAACCATTTGGCACGTATGACAGGTGCGGCAATACTTTGTCACGTCGGTTTTTTAACCCGGGCCAGAAGAAATTGCGCAACACACGGTGGTACGTTTTTTTAACACCAAGGTGGCCAGCTAAGGTGGCGTCATGGGCGAGACTCAAAACCTGCGGTCGATAGGCTGTTGGCACAACTACCTGATTGACAAGGCGCGTCTCACTGCAGTCGGGACTCCACCGTCTCATCAATACACCGTTGTCCAGAAAATACACACAAGGTTTTCTGTCTTCCTCAGTGGCTACAACCGAGGACAGACACAGGGTTAGAGACGGATCATTTCTCTGCGCATCAATTAACATTTCACGGGTGACATTTAAACTCAGATCCTTATCAGCAGGAACACACTCAGACTCACTCACACATTTTGCTACTTCGTCACCCTCAGTAGCAGGAGACACTGAAACAGAGGGCTCACCCTCACTTAACGTAGCCATGAACGATTCAGTCAAATCCACAGTTTCACTCAATTTACGAGCCTGTGCGCGCGTAATGGCGCACACAGGGAACAACTTAGGCAACAACACAGCAGAAGAGACAGAGGTGGGAGAGTCAGCAGACACAACCGAACTGAAATTGTTAATTACTTCGGGGAGAGGAAACACATTTCCCCCGGCCAAATCGTTTCCCAAAATAAATGAAATGACACTAATCGGAAACCGTGGGAGTACGGCAACTTTCACATGTCCCGATACGAGTGGTGAATCCAAGTGGATCATGTGAAGCGGGGCGTTAAGTTCACTCATTTTAATTCCCCACACGAGCAAATCAGAACCGCATGAAGTTTTATTTGAAAGTGGTAGGACACTAGCCAGCAGGAATGAATGATAGGCGGCGGTATCTCTAAGAATAGTTACGGGAACCTTATCAGATTCATTTGTTACAGAGACAAAACCAGTTGAAACAAACGGCTTGAAACGAGGGTCAACCTCATCGTATACCTCTGGGTTAGGTAACGGCTCAGGATGTTGTTCAGGCGGGGACGTGGTGTTTATGAAGCCCACACCTGCGGGAGACTTCGTGTTTTTGTGGTGTGTTTTTTTTCTAAGAGTCGGACAGACAGCGATCAGATGACCTGGCTCATGACAATAAAAACACTCGCGGTTCTCAGCCGCAGTTGGTAATGTGCTTTTACGCGTTAGCTTTGGTGATCGGTTTCTGTGCTCAGGCATTACCTGTGAAACACGAGGGGTTGGCATAGAAAACACACTTTTGTGGGTCAGAACGAATTCATCCGCCAGCACAGCTGCTTTTGTGACTGACGTTTCTTTTTGTTCATTCAAATAGACAACAATTCGATCTGGCAAACACTTTTTAAATTCTTCAAGTAGTACGAGTTGTCTCATTTCCGCCACGGTCTTAACATTACATGCTTGGCACCACTTGTCAAACAACACGCTCTTGTCACGCACGAACTCCACATATGTTTGGTTAGCAGATTTTTCCCTAGTTCTGAATTTCTGCCTATAGGCTTCGGGAACCAGCTCGTAGGCCTGCAACACAGTTTTCTTCAGGATGTTGTAATCAAGGCTATCTTCAATAGACAGGCTGGCACAGACTTCCTGAGCTTTCCCTATGAGTTTACACTGGAGGAGAAGTGACCAGAATTCTTTTGGCCAACTCAGGGCAGCAGCTATCCGCTCGAAAGCGCTGAAATAAGAGTCCACCTCAGACTCACGAAACGGAGGGACTAGTACAATGTGCTTACTAATGTCAAAAGCGGGAGCAGAAACAGAGCTGTGGCCAACAGGAGATACCGGGGTGGAAGCTACAGGGGCTTCTCTCTCAAGCTCAAGAGCTCTTATTCGCAGGTGCATAGCCTGCACCTCCAGCTGCTTATTTGTAGTTTCGACCTCCTTTATTTTGAGGGCTAGGCAGAGATCCTCCGTAGTCATGCTTCCCATGACTGGATCTGTGACCGACCCAAGCTCAACACCAGCAGTGAGCGTGCCCGCAGCCTCCGCAGCTTTCACCTCAGCCAAAGGTGCGTCACTGGCCTTGTCACCCGCAGCAGCCTCAACCGCATCAGCAGCTGGGTTCGGAAGGACGCCCTGCTCTACCAACTCCGCACACAGCAAATGCTTAATTTCTGCCTTCCTGGCACTGTAAGGCACTTGCACATTATAACAATTTGCCAAAATCAATAGATCCGTTTTTCTACATTTATCAATTTTACTCAGAGATGGACTGACCATGAAATCATCCAGTGCAAACTCCATAATTCCCCCACACACCAAAATTTACTGCCAACCAGAACAACTAGTAACAAAGCGCGACAAGAATCCTGGACGAGCCCCCAATTCATGTTACGCCCCAGTCTAGGGGTGCCTAGAGCGCAACATGAAAATGGGTCCCCAATCTTCCCCGAGTCCCAAACAGCCACTCACAAGTTTTTATATACAATAGAATAGTTTATTTACAATAACTTAATGGATCAACAACTATAAATATAACTAAGGAAGCAACTTCGGGGTGGACCAAGGCCAAAACAATAACCAAAACACCTCTATCTGGGAAAATAAATCTCTTAGCTCAAAAACCAAAATCACAATAAACTTACCTCCCTCACTAACGAAAAAAACAGGAGAAAACACGTTCAAATGAAAGGGCAGTCCACCCTTACTATTTAAACAAACAAAAGAAAAGCTTGTTGATCTCCACCCAAGGCTTTTACAAATGGACATGTGGCTGGTTGGAAGAGGAGGAGGATGAGGAGGTGCTGTCTCTCTTTGACAGCCGCCATCTTGGCTCCTTATATATTGGGTGCCATCAGCTGCAGTCACGGGTTAGGATCGGATCTCTCTCCACCAATCACCTCTTGGTGATGGCACACTCCTATTTGCATATAAAATCAAAAACACACACAGACAGCAAAACACACAGCAAACGACACAAACTATGACCACAGTCATAACAGTAGTTATATTCAATCCTGTCGAAACCCTCACAGCCCCGAAGCAGCCCTCTCACCTCGGTGAAGGTTGCCCGCTGTTTACTCACAGCCTGGGTGAAATCCGGCAGGGTTTGGATATGGTCGCCGTCTGCAGTAGTCACTGACTTCATCTCAATGGCTTTCTTCAGAAGCTACCCTTTTTCGGAGAAGTAATGGCACTTCACCACAAACGCCCGAGGTTGGAGGCTGTCTTGCGTCGGCTTATTGCAGAGGGTGCGGTGCGCCGGTCTATGGTCGGAAGCTTCTCGAGATTCAGCGCTTCTTTAAGCAGGTTAGCCACAAACTGAGACACAACACAACTGTATATTGCAACGCCGTGATCCCGCCTCCAAATCCTCGCAGTGGCCTCTCAGTGTGGCCAGTTCTTTTTTCATAACGCTGACATCCGAGTCTGAGCGACCGCTAACCTCAGCCTCCAGCTCAGACACTTGGCTCTGGGCCACCTCCATTCGTTTATCCACTTGTTCCACTGCACATCGTAGTTTGGTCTGGATCCAGCCAATCTGGCTTCGGAGTTCTGCCGACTGGGCTGTCGCCTTTTCTTCAATTTTCGCCATCAAATCTTGTTTTAAAGACTCGATGGCCTGCAGCACTGCCTGTTGGTTATCGTTGTTTGCATCATCTGCTGCACTAGCGCTAGAGTTAGCATTAGCGTTAGCCTCCGACTCCAACTTATTTCCTTGGCGATTTTTTGGCATTTTCCTTTCCAAAGTTGAGAAACTTGTCGATCTAACTTGTTTATAAACGCGCATAGAGTCGTAGAGAGTGGTTTAAAAAGAGAAATAATATGAACTTGGTAGTCCCGTGAGGAGCCCAACAAAACTACATCTTCACATGGTGCTGCCCATACCAGAAGTCATAATTTTGTTTTTTGTTCCTAATTGTACATTTATATTTCTTTAAAATGTCAGTGTATCTAATGCGTAGAGCTGGGTTGTTTGGTTGGCGATGATTTTCATTTGCTATTTTTCTCAGGTCTTTTCTGATGGTCCTGCATTCTGGATCAAACCATTTGTCAGCGTTTTGCCTTTTAACAGGCTTCCGTTTGTTTTTGATGAGGTCAGCTTTAATAGCTTCCTCATGAAATATCATATTGATATCATCAATGGCCTTGTTTACACCATCTCTGGTAGAGACATATTGGTTTTGGTCATATATTGATATGTCATTCATCAGATCAGGTGAGTTCAAGGCCATGATGAGTTTGTCTCCACTGTCTGGAGCCCATCTGTAAGTAGGATTTAATTGAAACAGCTTGCTGGGTTCCCTTTTTGTGTCACTCATTTGACCTGAGAGTTAAAGAACACATTTATTTGGTTGTGGTCTCAAAGGGGGGATTGCTGTCTGACAGTGAATGCACTGATAGTGGAGGGGTCCATGTCAGTGATTGCATAGTCTACTACACTAGACCCAAGAGCTGAGGAGTATGTGAATCTCCCCAAAGAGTCCCCTCTGAACCTACCATAACTATGTACAGGCCTCAGGCCCGACAGAGATGCACCTGCCACTTTGATTTATTTCAGAGTCAAGGTTGTTCCGACGGGTGATGGTTGGTGTGGTAAACAGGGGCCTGACCGAATACATGGTTGTTGCCCTGTGGGTCCATGACATCAGGTTCAATTCCTGTTCGTCCATTCAGATCTCCAGTTAGAAGCACGTTTCCCTGGGCCTGGAAGGAGGCAATTTCTGAATGGAGAGTGTCAAAAATGTCTCCTTCAAAATAAGGAGAATCTACTGGGGGTACATAAATTGCATAGAGATTTAGATCTCTATCAGTTATGCCTCTCTCTGTGTCTCTGTGGCTGTGTCTCAATTCAGGGGCTGCATCCTTCGAAGGGCGCATTTGAAGGCCAATTGCGTCACAATGCTGCGCGAAGGCTGTCCCAATTCGAAGGCTCCTTCAAATGCACCCCACAAATGCGGCCTTCTTTTCCCTCTTTTTGGAGGATGCACCGCTACTATCCTTCTTGATCTGTGTGTGTTGATGTTGGTGGTGTGTGTGTGTGTGTATCAGTACCTGGACAGTGGAGGGTCTAGGTGGTTGTGTATTTAGCTCCTACATTAATCCTATCTGTCTCTCTCTCACTGTCTGTATTTCTCTGTCTCTCTCTCTCTGACATCTGTGTCTCTCTGACCTGTCTCTCTCTCTGACCTGTCTGCAGACATCATGGTGCTGATAGCATCCATCTCAGTGTTGGCTGCAGGGACTCAGGGGAACGTCTTTGCCACTTCAGCCATCAGGTCGCTTCGTTTCCTTCAGATTCTGAGGATGATCAGGATGGACCGCCGCGGAGGAACCTGGAAACTTCTGGGATCAGTGGTGTACGCCCACAGCAAGGTACCATGGGAAATATCTGTCTGTCTACCCATCTGTCAACCACTTCAACTAACATTTCAACTGTTGATAGTGCCCACAGATCAATAGTCAATCAATCACTCAATCAATCAATCATTATTTGTATAGCACCAATTCACAACTAACTTGAAGGCAGAGAGAGAGAGAGACGGGAGGAGGGGCGTGTGTGTCACTGTGTGTCCCTGTGTGTGTGTCCCTGTGTCATTGTGTGTGTCACTGTGTGTCACTGTGTGTCCCTGTGTGTGTGTCCCTGTGTCATTGTGTGTGTCACTGTGTGTCCCTGTGTGTTCCTGTGTGTGTGTCACTGTGTGTCACTAGCTCCATTCATTCCCAGTATTGACGAACTGAACCAGTGTGAACGGATAAGCCGGCGGCGCGGAGCGAGAGCGTGTCCATCTGATGGTGTTCACTGTCTGATAACTAAACAGATCCTTCACTCAACAAAATATAGAGAAATGTCCCACAAAGCAACGTTACAGGACCAAACAACAGTAACGTAGTAACTGGTCATGTCTTTGGCAACTTATATGAAAAAATACCGTAGTTATTCGTGGATACGTGTCTGTCCTCCTCTCTGTCCGACTGATTCTTCGTCAAATATCTGCCTGAAAAACAGCGTCTGTGCCCGGCAAAAAACTTAAACTCACCAAGTGTTTGTCGCGGTGAAAAAAATCACTGCAACGTTTAGCCCTCCCGACCGAGACTTAGTGAACCCCACGAGTGAAAGAGTCAGACAGCGTCCTGTTTACTGATGGTGATTATGTAATTATGTAATTATGTAATTTAGAGAAAAACTTAACTTTGTCTCTTTCCAGGATGTTTGGTGGGTCAGGATCTCAATCACAACACATTATAACAGCATCATATGATTATAAACAGTTGGCTGGTACATGTTTAGATTAACAGGAGGACACCGGGGAAACCTTGAAAAAAAACCCACTGTGTGTCACTGTGTGTGTCGTTGTGTGTGTCACTGTGTGTCACTGTGTGTGTCGCTGTGTGTGTCACTGTGTGTCACTGTGTGTCGCTGTGTGTGTCGCTCTGTGTGTCACTGTGTGTCGCTGTGTGTGTCACTGTGTGTGTCACTGTGTGTCGCTGTGTGTGTCACTGTGTGTCGCTGTGTGTGTCACTGTGTGTCGCTGTGTGTGTCACTGTGTGTGTCACTGTGTGTCACTGTGTGTCGCTGTGTGTGTCACTGTGTGTCACTGTGTGTGTCGCTGTGTGTGTCACTGTGTGTCACTGTGTGTCGCTGTGTGTGTCGCTCTGTGTGTCACTGTGTGTCGCTGTGTGTGTCACTGTGTGTGTCACTGTGTGTCGTTGTGTGTGTCACTGTGTGTCACTGTGTGTGTCGCTGTGTGTGTCACTGTGTGTCACTGTGTGTCGCTGTGTGTGTCGCTCTGTGTGTCACTGTGTGTCGCTGTGTGTGTCACTGTGTGTGTCACTGTGTGTCGCTGTGTGTGTCACTGTGTGTCGCTGTGTGTGTCACTGTGTGTCGCTGTGTGTGTCACTGTGTGTGTCACTGTGTGTCACTGTGTGTCGCTGTGTGTGTCACTGTGTGTCGCTGTGTGTGTCGCTGTGTGTGTCACTGTGTGTCACTGTGTGTGTCACTGTGTGTCACTGTGTGTCACTGTGTGTGTCGCTGTGTGTGTCACTGTGTGTGTCGCTGTGTGTGTCACTGTGTGTGTCCCTGTGTGTCCCTGTGTTCCTGTGATATAATGTCTCTCACTGTGATATAATGTCTCTGACTGTGGTGTCTGGTCTCTGTCCCCCTGCAGGAGTTGATCACAGCCTGGTATATCGGCTTCTTGTGTCTCATTCTGGCCAGTTTCCTTGTTTATTTAGCAGAAAAAGAAGACAATGAACAGTTTGAGACGTATGCAGACGCCCTCTGGTGGGGACTGGTAAGACACTATACACTAATGATACACAAAAACTGACGGGTGGCGCATATCAACACATCAACCTACTAATCAATAAACAAGTTCACGTATCGACACATCAACATACTAATCAATAAACAAGTTCACGTAACAACACATCAACATACTAATCAATAAACAAGTTCACGCAACAACACATCAACATAGTAATCAATAAACGTCATAGATGTGTTTAATGACTCATGAGAACATTTAGGTACAGGTGTGTTCAGGATGATGTCACAGTACAGACTGGTACAGGTGAACTAATTCGCTGTAAGAAAGACCTACTCCGCCGCCTCAGAGATGAGACGATCTGATTGGTCCTCGTGATGAGATGATCTGATTGGTCTGTGTGTGTTTCTGTCAGATCACTTTGACAACAATTGGTTATGGAGACAAGTTCCCTATCACCTGGAACGGACGCCTACTGGCTGCAACCTTCACTCTGATTGGAGTTTCATTCTTCGCTCTTCCTGCTGTGAGTAACTCTATTGTTTACCTGAGTTCCCCTGAGACAGGTAAACCTCCCTCTGGTTCAGCCCAGCTCACCTGTGTCTGTCTGTCTGTCTGTCTGTCTGTCTCTCAGGGGATCCTGGGCTCTGGTTTTGCTCTGAAGGTTCAGGAGCAGCACCGACAGAAACACTTTGAAAAGAGACGAAACCCAGCAGCTGGACTCATACAGGTGAGCCAGCACTGTGATGTCACTCAGAATCACGCTTGAGTGAAAGGTTGATGTTGTTAAGTGTGACTGACACTTCCTGTGAAATCATTTTCTCTGATTTCCCCTTCAGATGCAGACACAGTCAAAGATTTAACCTGAGCTTTTTAGTTTGAAAATCACTGGAGTCAACAGGTTCCTTCCTGTCTGTCTCTACAGGCGGCGTGGAGGGTTTATGCCACAAACCTGAGCCGAACTGATTTGACTTCAACCTGGGATTATTACGAGAGGACCGTTTCTGTCCCCATGTACAGGTGAGACACCACCTGTTCACCTGTCAAACTCTTCACCTCTTCACCTTTTTACCTGTACACCTCTTCACCTGTTCATCTCTTCACCTGTACACCTCTTCACCTGTTTACATCTTTACCCGTTCACCTGTTCACCTCTTTAACTCTATACCTGTCCACCTGTTAACCTGTCCAGCTCTTCTCCTCTTTACCTGTTTACCTGTCCACCTGTCCTCCTGTCCAACTCTTTACCTTTTCGCCTCTTTACCTGTCCACCTGTTCACCTCTTTACCTGTCCACCTGTTCACCTCTTTACCTGTCCACCTCTTCGCCTGTTCACCTGTTTACTTGTTCACCTCTTCACCCGCCCCCTTGTTCACCTCTTTACCTGTCCACCTCTTCGCCTGTTCACCTGTTTACTTGTTCACCTGTTCACCTCTTTAGCTGTTCACCTGTTCACCTCTTCACCCGCCCCCCTGTTCACCTCTTTACCTGTCCATCTCTTCGCCTGTTCACCTCTTTACCTGGCCACCCGTCCACTTCTTCACCTGTTCACCTGTTCACCTGTTTACCTGTCCAATTGTCCACCTCTTCACCTCTTTACCTGTCCATTTGTCCACTGGTTCACCTGTCATTACCTTTTACAACAATAGTCACTCTGTGTGTCTGCAGGTTGATTCCACCTCTCAACCAGTTGGATCTATTGAGGAACCTCAAGAACAAATCAGGACTCTCATTCAGGTCTGTAATGAGTTATACAGTACAAGAACACACAGTACTACAACACAGTACTGCAACACAGTACTAAAACACAGTACTAAAACACAGTACATTAACACATTTCTACAACACAGTACTGCAAGACATTTCTACAACACAGTACTACAACACAGTACTACAACACAGTACATTAACACTGTACTATGACACAGTACATTAACACTGTACTATGACACAGTACATTAACACTGTACTATGACACAGTACATTAACACTGTACTACAACACAGTACATTAACACAGTGCACTAACACAGTAAATTAACACAGTAATTAAACACAGTACTACAGCACAGTACATTAACACAATACTACAACACAGTACATTAACACAATACTACAACACAGTACATTAACACAGTACTACAACACAGTACTGCAGCACATTTCTACAACACAGTACTACAACACAGTAATACAACACAGTACATTAACGCTGTACTACGACACAGTACTACAACACAGTACTACTGCAGTATTAATGTTTTCGATCAGTTTTAATAAGCTGAGAATCAATAAAACTGTCTGTTTCTCTCTGTACCTGTCTGCCTGTCTGCCTGTCTGCCTGTCTGTCTGTCTGTCTGCCTGTCTGCCTGTCTGTCTGCTTGTTTGTCTGCCTGTCTGTCTGTCTGTCTGTCTGTCTGTCTGTCTCTCTTGGTACCTCTCTGTCTGCCTGCAGGAAGGACGTCCAGCCTGAACCGTCTCCCAGGTCAGTGGGAAGTTGAGAAAGCTCCCCTTTTGTTGAATTTGTCTCTCTTCTGTTTGATTTGTTCCTCTTCTGTTTGATTTGTTCCTCTTTTGTTTGATTTGTTCACCTGTGCGTCTGCAGTGTGTCTCTGTGCTGACATTATGTAAAATAGCCACACTCTCTGATTGGTTAGCGAGCCAGGCCTGTCTCATACCACAGATATCTTTGCAAACAGTAGCCCTTCTCACACAGATGCCGCATTATCGCCGCAGCAGTGGTTCGCCAATTCTCCGCCATTGTTTGTTCACACTAGAGGTCTTCAGAAAAACCCGACAGCCCGAAAATCCGGGGGTTTCGACCCGACCCGGCTCAGGTTTTGGGTCCATTCACAAGAAGTGACTCCCGGGCCGGGTCGGAACCGGGAGAATTTGTCTCCGGGCTCGGGGCTCTTATAGTGAAAGGCTGGGTTATATAGTACCCGAGAGGACCCGGCGATTGGCGGTCACAGCTGTTTGGATTGTAGTTTGTTCAGTAAAAAAAAATACATTTGAACTCGACTGTTGTCCCTGATGATGGATAATTTGTATGTCATTTTCACAAAACTCTCGCCGCAAGAGGGCACTAAATGATTGACTCATGACTGTCACATTCTGATGATGACGTCAAAGGTGAAAGTTCAAGCAAAAGTTAGAGCCTAGGTCAGGACTCGGGGCAGTTTAAAAGATTGTTTATTAATGTAACGTTTTGGTTAATGGTTCAAAATGGTTAAACAATCGAGTTGCCATAGCGTGTTGTTACCGGTATGCTCTGCAAAGCACAATGGAAACTCCAAAATTATAACGTTAATTAAACAAGAGAAAATGTGTTCTACTGACCGGTGGATTAGCGTTAGCAATGGCTAAGAAGGAGGATTACAGTACATGACCATCTAAACAAGAAAATGACGACGTGGATTTATTTTTGTTTACATCATGTTATGGCCAGGGGGGCTGGCAGTGGGACGCAGCAGGAAGCAGGTAGAAGAAGACTACGTTTAAGTAAGAAACAAAAAGTAATAAAAACAAGTCTTATTTAACGCTAGACAACTTGTATTAAATCATAAAGCAACTTGGGCATTTCGGGTCCATGGGTTTTTTAGGGTTCGGGGCTGGTATGTCACGGTTCTATTCGGAGCCGGTTCCGACATATCTTGGTGCTGCTCGGGTTCGGAACTCAGATTTATAATAATAGCTCGGGGCCTGTCAGCTCTGGGTACAATTTTCACGGGTCCATTTGGGTTCGGAACTCAGAATTATAATAATAGCTCGGTGCCAGTCGGTTCCGGGAACAATTTTCACAGGTCCATTTGGGTTCGGGTCCGTCAAATTGGACCCGTGAAGACCTCTAGTTCACACACAACCAAGCAGATCCGGCGTAAAAGACAAACCAGTGTGCATATTACACAGAAAGCCAGCGCTGCGGCTCCAAAAGAGGCGTGACGGTACACATCATCATCAGGCCTTTCAATCTAAACATGTACCAGCTGACTGTTTATTATCATATGATGCTGTTATAATGTGTTGTGATTGAGATCCTGACCCACCAAACATCCAGGAAAGTGACAAAGTTACATTTTTCGCTCTAAATTACGTAATTACATAATCACCATCAGTAAACAGGGCGCTGTCTGACTCTTTCACTCACGGGGGGCTGTTTTCTGCGGGAAAGTTCACTTAAGTCTCGGTCGGGAGGGCTGACCAAACACTTGGTGTTAAAGGTTTTTGCCGGGGACAGACGCTGTTTTTCGGGCAGAAATGTGACGAAGAGTCAGTAGGACAGACAGGACGACAGACAGGAGGACAGAGGCTTTTCCACGTATAACTGCGGTATTTTTTTCCACATATAAGTTGCCAAAGACACGACCAGTTACTACGTTACTGTTGTTTGGTCCTGTAACGTTGGTTTGTGGGACATTTCTCTTTATTTTGTTGAGTGAAGGATCTGTTTAGTTATCAGACTGTCAGATCGACACTCCCTCGCTCCGCGCCGTCGGCTTATCCGTTCACACTGGTTCGGTTCGCCAATACTGCGCCTCGATACTACCTCTGAATCTACCTCTGATACTACCTCCGGAGGCGCATCAGAGGCACAGCGAAATTTCACCCCTTGCCGCATCTGAGACTTTCACACAGAGGAGGATGCGGAGAATTGGCGCAGGATTCCCGCACTTAAAGGGCAGTGAGGATGGGGCTAGTGTTTAGGTGCTGAGACCCTTTAATAAACCCGAGTGTACTGTTCATGCTTCAATGTCCAACACTGACATCTGTCCTTCTTTTGCCCTGCAGTCAGAAGGTCAGTCTGAAGGAGAGGGTCTTCTCGTCTCCTCGGAGTTCAGGAACCAAAGGGAAAGGTTCTCCTCAGCATGGTGGGTGTTGGAACCAAAGTTTTATGTTCTGTAAGATGATCACTGGTTTAGATATGTTGAACACTGAACAGGCTGTTGTCACATGTGTGTTCTGCATGTCGGTAACACTTAGAACCTTTTTACCTAACAGTCACAGGAAGTTCTCTGGTTTAGTTTGCTCTGTCAAGACCCAACAGTCTGCAGGTTCTCACTCCAACCATCCAGTATGAGCCAGAAAATCTACCTGTTTAACAAAACTTTAACCAAGCAGTTTGTGCTGCTGTAATGAGCTGCTGGAGGACCTGGTCTGGCGGAAAACCTGCAGACTATTAGACTGACATGACAGACAAACCAGTTCCAAGCAGGTAAACTGTTTCTGATTCCAGTGTGTCCCATTTTTATCCATCATGTCTCTAGTGGTTCCCACAGTTGGCCCTGGTGTTGCTTCTGGTGTGGGTCCTGGAGTGCCTGGAGGTCCTGGAGGATTGGGGAATGTCCAGGCCCTGCGACGGTCCCCCAGCATGGAGCCTAGTTTGGAGGACAGTCCCAGCAAGGTTCCAAAGAGCTGGAGCTTTGGAGAACGTAGCAGAACCAGACAGGCCTTCAAGATCCGAGGAGCTGCCTCCCGCCAAAATTCTGAGGGTAAGAGGGGCAGGTCCAACCACTAAGAATACTCCGCATCCAACAGGTGAAACTTTAACATCCACATCTACAGAACAACCAGAGCAACCAAAACCGTCGACCCCTGATCCTGTAGGCCCCCGACCCTGTAGGCCCCTGATCCTGTGGACCCCTGACCTTGTTTACCCCAGCTCCTGTGGACAACCTGAACCTTTGGATCCCTAACCTTCTAGACCCTGTGGACCTTCTGAACCACGACCCTGTAGAATCCTGATCTATATGACTCCCGACCCTGTAGATCCTGTGTGCCCCTGATCCAGTGAATCCCTGACCCTGTAGATCCTGTGTGCCCCTGATCCAGTGAATCCCTGACCCTGTGTGTCCCTGGTCCAGCGGACCCCTGACCCTGTGTGCCCCTGATTCAATGGACCCCTAATGCTGTAGACCCTGTAGACCCCTGATCCTGTGAATTGCTGATTCTGCAGACCCCTGATCCAGTGGATCCCTGACCCTGTGTGCCCCTGATCTAGCGGACCCCTGACCCTGTGTGCCCCTGATCCAGCGGACCCCTGACCCTGTGTGCCCCTGATTCAGTGGACCCCTGATGCTGTAGACTCTGTAGACCCCAGACCCTTTGGACCCCCGACCCTGTAGATCCCTTATCTTGTAGAACCCCTGATCCTGTGAATCGCTGATTCTGTAGACCCCTAATCCTGTAGAACCCCTAATCCTATAGAACCCTGACCCTGTGGACCCCTAACCATTTCAATACACTCCAGGTTGTATCCAGCTATAAAAACACCTGAATAGTCTATAGGACAGCAGGCGTTACCATGGAGATGATAACATCCCATCATTCAGCTCATATCAGTCCTACAGTGTGCAGGAGAGGACAAAAATCATCAAATCTGAAGGGTTCTGTGAATCAGCCAATAATAATACTTCATCATCCGACTTGTTTAAACTGGTTATGAATAGTTGCTGGTTTTAACTGGTTCTGGCTGGTTAGATATTCAGACTTTGTCAACTCAAAACAACTTCATTACAAAAGCATGACAAGAGAAAAGGAGAGAAGGATGTAAGGGAGGACACAAGGAAAGGAAAGGAGGAGAGAGTCCAAAGTTTAAACTGGTTTTGGCCTCCCATGATTCTTAGCCATAGCTGCACTACGTATTCATGATGGGAACTAAAGTTGTTGAATGTTTTCATGTTCTACATACAGTCTTTGCGCTAAGCTATGCTAACAGTTCCCCACTGCCTCCAGTTTTTGTGCTAAGCAAGGCTTACAGTTTCCCCCTGCTTCCAGACCTTGTGCTAAGCTAGGCTAGCAGTTTCCCCCTGCTTCCAGTATTTGTGCTAAGCTAGGTTAACAGTTTCCTTCTACTTGCAGTCTTTGTGCTAAGCTTTGCTAACAGTTTCCCACTGCCTTCAGTCTTTATGCTAAGCTAGTCTAGCAGTTTCCCCCTGCTTCCAGTCTTTGTGCTAAGCTATGAGTAGTGTGTAATCTTCTGATGAAGGTTTGTCTCCTCCTCTGCCTCCTCCTGTAGTGCTGATAGAGATGCAGGACGAAGAGTTCAGGCAGAAGAGCTCACCAGGTCAGCACACACACACACATACACACACACACACACACACACACACACACACACACAGGACTGAACTGTGTTCTTCGTCATGACGTTTCCAGCTTCAGTCACTGTTGTTTCAACACTTCCTGTTGTTGTTGCTTCACATTAAGAGCTTTCCACCGATGAAGAAACGGAATGCTTTTATTGTGAAAAAGGGTTAGGGTTTCTTCCCTGAACAGATCAGTCCTTCCATAACGGTCTCAGCTGGTCCTCCTGCTGCAGCTCCACATGCTGAAGGTAGGGGGCACTGACTGAAACACTGATGTTGTTTCAGAGGCCAGCCTACCAGGAGAAGACATGGCCGACGACAACAAGAGCTGCCACTGTGAGTTCGTCCCTCAGGATCTGACCCCGGGGTTAAAGGTCACCATCAGAGCTATCTGGTACGAACTGTTGCTGTCTGTCGTCATTCTCAACATCATTTTGTTTTGTCATCATTCATTGCTTTACTCGCTGTTTGTGTAGCACTGAAATCATTCTGCTTTTTATTCACATTTTTTTATTTGTTTTTTTATTTATTAGTGCTCACCCCAGGGTCAAAGGTCGCCATCATCTGTTGGGTAAGACCAGTCAGTCTGACCTCCATTTAGCTTGACTGTTTGGTATTGTTTCATTGTTTTCTGTTGTTTTCCACTCAAGCTCCTGTCATTGGTAAGACATTCTTTAGTTATTTTTCTTCTTCTTATATTATTATTGTTATTATTATGTTTATTATTATTATCATTATTATTATTATTACTATCGTTTTAATTATTACTATGATCCTTGTTGGTGTTGTTCAGTCCTCTCCTATTGATCAGGTGAAGTTAAAGATAATTTCTTTCTTCCCACCTCCTGCTTGTCTCCAACAGTCCAGCTGTCCAGTTCTGTAGAGTTCACCACAGTCTGGTGTCAGAACCAGATTCTGGCTACAAAGTAGCAGAAACCCTCAGCACAAACATGTCCTACAGTGTAGTATCGGCTCTGTCTCTGGGTCTGTGTTTTCTGGTCTGGTCCCAGGACCGTAGCTCCATCCAGTTTCTGTCACTCTTGGTCCTGGTCAAGGATAAGTGACTGAGCAGCAGACTGTAGGCAGGGCCACACATTATGAGTGAATCTCTGATGATGGGACCCGGTCAGCCAAGGTCTGTTCTGGTCTGTTTCATAAAGTGTTTGATATGTAAAGGGTCTGAAGTCTTCAGATCCAGTTGCTGCCAGTCACAAATATTTTTGAACATATTTGATATATGTGACCGACGTTGAGACGACATCACGTGTGTGTTTTGTTCCCTCTTTGGACTCCGTCCGACTTGCCTCCAAACACTTTTCAGCACAAATGTTGACGTGCATAAACAGTTGGTGTTGTTGCGATGTTTCCCGTGTTGTCAACCTACAAAGCTTCAGTGGTTACTGCCTGGTCGTCTGGTGGGTCGTCAACTGTATTTACTTAGTCATCAGGTTTCTGCTGCTGTTTCTTCATCTTTGTCCCAAATTCAAACCTCCCAGGTGTTCCCAGGCTCCCCTCAGATGTTCTGGGTCTTTGTTGAGGTCTCCTCCCTCTTGGATGTATGCAGGATACGTCCTCAGGGAGGATCCTGATCAGATGTTGAAACACTTCAGTTGACTCATTTCAATATGGAGGAGTAGTAGGTCAGTAGCCTCCTAACCTTGTTTTTGAGAGCCCAGACCTAACCCTACATCCTAAACCCTGACCCCTGACCCTAACCCTGAACCTAACCGTGTCAAGGAGACTCACCTCAGCTGCTTGGATCCACCATCTCACTGTTTCAGTCCAGACCCACCGTCAGACGACTCTGTAGGTGTATGAGATGGATCGAGCATACAGTCTGGACTAGATTCACCACATCAGTCCAGTTAGTACCTGAGCCCACCTGGGCTCCTCCCAGTGGCCAGAGGTTGGGTGTCGACTGAGTTCCTGTTTTCTTTTCTTTCAGTATCATGCGCTTCATGGTGTCTAAGAGGAAGTTTAAAGAGAGTCTTCGTCCCTACGATGTCATGGATGTGATCGAACAGTACTCAGCTGGACACCTGGACATGCTCGCTCGCATTAAGAACCTGCAGTCAAGGTAACCCCAACCCTGTAACCACTGACCTCTCTGCAACATTTTCCTTGTTGGACACTGGACTTTCGTCTAAATTAAAACAAGTTTGACTGTGGGTCACTGTGTGATGTCACTGTGTGCTGTCACTGTGTGAGGTCACTGTGTGATGTCACTGTTTGAGGTCACTGTGTGAGGTCACTGTGTGAGGTCACTGTGTGATGTCACTGTTTGAGGTCACTGTGTGATGTTACTGTGTGAGGTCACTGTGTGAGGTCGCTGTGTGATGTCACTGTGTGAGGTCACTGTGTGTTTGACCTGTGCTGTCTCCTGATTGGCAGGGTGGATCAGATAGTCGGCAGAGGAACACCAATTGCGGACAAGGACCGTCCCAAAGCAGCCAATGAGGAACTTCCTGAGGATCCGAGCATGAT
The DNA here is from genome assembly GCF_040436345.1 of Pagrus major. Taxonomy (NCBI): domain Eukaryota; kingdom Metazoa; phylum Chordata; class Actinopteri; order Spariformes; family Sparidae; genus Pagrus; species Pagrus major. Next base: position 87,620 of record NC_133220.1, on the reverse strand, counting down.
GGGACGTTTGGGAAAGGTGGAAAAGCAGGTAACCAATGGCAACCAGTTTGTCACTAGAAACACTTTGTGCAGAGTAGAACTGCTTGATTTCTGAATCAGCTTTGAACCTGATTGGTCCACTGCTGGTCTTGTGTCCTCAGGTCCTGTCCATGGAGAGGAAGTTGGACTTCCTGGTTAACATCTACATCCAGCGAATGGGAATCCCTCAGGCTGAAACTGACGCCTACTTTGGATCTAAGGAGCCAGACCCGGCGCCGCCCTACCACAGTCCGGTGGATCAGCTGGAGAAGAGCCAGTCAATAGCCAAGATCCTGCAGTCAGTGTCCTGTACACAACTAGAACCAGACCAGGACCTGCTGTTGATAGATGACCCTTCCTGTTGTTTATACATTGTTTACCTGTTTCTAGTTCTGTGTCATAGGCAACTGGACATGTTTCAGTTTGTTGAAGATGCTTCACCTCTCATCCAAGAGGCTTCTTCAGTTCTAACTAACTGGAGAGGAGTCGTTAGGTCTAACGATCCACATGAATGCTGGTTTGGGTCAATGACTCACATGTGACCTTAACAACTCTGTAAGGACACTCCCACACAGGGTTTAATGCTTGCAACTCCCCTCCAGTTAGTTAGAACTGAAGAAGCCTGTTGGATGCGGGGCTACGATATAGCACTTAGAACCATGACCTGGATGGCTAAGAACATACATCAACATTGTTTACCTGTTGGCTACACGCTGTTAACATGTTGTTCACCTGTTGTTTACATATTGTGCAGGGTGTTACCTGGTGACCACGTTGAGAAAAGTCGTTTCGTGTCGAAGATGGTCCGCTCCAGCAGCTCCACTGGACACAGGAACTACAACACCCCCACCTGTCCGCCCTCCACATCCTGGCAACCAATCAGCTCCCAGCTCCACCAGCAGGCCCAGCCCCCTCTGCAGTGTAGCCACGGCAACACTCCGAGTCCAGTGGGGGATGGGTCACTGGTTCGGCTCCCACCTCCTCCGGCAGGAGAGAGACATGGCGGGAACCGATCGAACAGGCACAGCACCGGAGACCGAGGGGGGGCAGAGAAGCCTGAAAGGGGCAGAGAGGGGGCTAATGGTACCGGAGGAGGCGAAGACGTGAAGCCAGACAGCGACACCTCCATCTCAATCCCGTCCGCAGACCATGAGGAGCTGGAGCGCTCCTTCAGCGGCTTCTCCATCTCCCAGTCCAGAGAGAATCTGGACTTCCTTAACAATGGCTTCTACTCGTCCTCCGCCAACCTGGGAGACCACCAGGAAGGAGGAGGAGGAGGAGGTGCCACCCGCTGTGCCACCGTCCGGCCGTACATCGCAGAGGGGGAGTCGGACTCTGACTCGGAGCTCTGTGCCCCCTCTCCGCACTCGGACCAGGCCTGGACCGATACCAAGTAGAGTCGAAGGTAAAACTGGAGCAGAAACCAGCAGAACAGTTAAAATAAAAAACTGACGTTAAAACTGAACAGAGTCAAGGACAGCAGCCTGAGTTACAGTGAAGCATCATGGGAACTGTGGACAGCTGGAGTCGCAGTGAAGCATTATGGGAACTATAGTGTCACAGTGGTTTTATTCATGTGAATGTTTGAACCTGTCACTGACTGGTTCACTGCTGGGATACACTCACACCTGATTGGTTCACTACTGGGACACACTCGCACCTGATTGGTTCACTGCTGGGACACACTCACACCTGATTGGTTCACTGCTGGGACACACTCACACCTGATTGGTTCACTGCTGGGACACACTCACATCAGATTAGTTGCTTGACTCACTATTTAAGACTCTCCATTATCATGTCGCTCCACTGTTAAATTTAGTCATTACGTTTTGAAGAACTTCCGACTGACACATCACAACACCAACAGATCCTGTCATTGTTTTTCGTTTTGTTTGTTTGTTTGTGTATTGTCTATATTTCCTGTACAGAGCTCAAAGAGCGTCTTCCTGAGCTTTTAGCTGGAACCTGAACTTCTCTGCAGGTAAATGTTAAAGGTGTACTACGCAGGATTCTCCTTAAAAAAAAAGATATGTGGACTCAAACAACAACAATAACAAATAGTGTGCTGGTGTCTGTATATGCAGCTTCGCCCTCATCACCATCACTCAGGTGCCCTTGATCAAGGCGCTTCACCACGACTGCTAGGGTGCAGCGGCTGATAGGCTGCAGGTCAGACTGTGGTTGTACTGAGCAGCTTCCAGGTGTGAATGTGATCAGGATGCTCCTGAAACAGAGAGTTATGCTTTCTGTAAACTCTCCCTGATTAAATAAAGGTTAAAAAAAAAAAGACACTCTGACCCAGACCCTCAGGAACAGTCAATAGGGCCTAGTGGTTAAACGATGTAACTACAACATCACGTGATAAACAGGTGCCCAACAAAGACTTTTCCCCCGAAGCTTACGTAATGAAAGAAGTGGCTGTAAAACGTGTTACAACCTGCTGAGAGCCGCACAGGGGAATTATTCTGTCCCTGAACAGGAAGTTAGCCGCTTTTTTAGCTTCATGTATTATTCAGCAGCTTTTAAAGGAATTAACTGAGCTCCGCCTCCGACGCTGTATCCAGCTCATTATAGATCCATCAGCTGGAAACGGTTCACCACAGATCTATTTAACCTGAATCTGATGGCGAAAAAATCGAATTCTATCCATTAAACTGAAGGTTTGATTCCATGCTAACAGACTGTAGAGCTACACTACCAACAGACGCAGGACGCAGTGTCACCACACACTTTTCATGCTAGTATGCAGTATGAATCTGTTAACTGCGTTTTGTTGTGTGCCAGGCTCAGCCTGTTGTGGAAAGTGGAAGTAAACATCATCACACTAACGACAAACCCCCACTGTGTAGCAAGGACGCCGGCTGGTTAGCTAGCGCCCCTTGCAGGTATTTGTGTAGTCGGGTCTCCGTTTGTGAAGCTTCTCAACTCTGAAAACATTGAAGCAAATTTTCTGCTCATCAATTCATTAAAAAAAAAAACCTAAAACACTGTTGACCTGACTGGTTGTTGTGATCATTCCAGTGCTTTGCATTGTGGGACACAGATCGGTCCGATGGTCACTGGAAACACATCCAGGTATTTTTGGCATACTGCGTACGACATGCTACAGTTTGGCTGAATCAGTACGTCCTGCAGCTGTACTTTCAAATACAGTGTTTTCATTCTGACATAACAATAACTGTAACTCTCCACATAATAAATATGTTAAACATGTATGTGAGTATCTCAGGTAAACCTCACACGTCAAGCTGAGGACAGAGCTGCTAACGTTAGCCTAAACTCTGACAGCATCCTGGACTGACTCAGACTCAAAGGATGTTTCAAAGTAAGTTACCCTCCAAAATAATGTGTCAGCCATCAGCACACAGGGTTAGCCTGCAATGCTAACATTAGCATCTTATTCTAGCACAGATTACAGTGTTCTGCTGCCTAGTTACTGTTGGTGCGCTGTGATTGGCTACTTGCTCTTTGCTGAAGCTGTTAAATTAACTGTCAGTTAAGATTCGAACAATGACGTGAATCAGAAACTGATAATTATGACACACATTTTTACATCATGATGTCATAAAAGATTTAGTATGTATATATGATGTAATCATCCACGCTATTAATTATAACTATTAACTATAATCAATACTCATTAATGATCCCAACTGCTGACTGTATTATTTCAACCAAGTCTTTGATGTGACAGCTGATCTGTCCAGCAGGGGGCGGCGAGGAGCATCAGCAAAACCTCAGGAAACCAAAATAAGACAAACTTACCAAAATAAGAGTTTCTTTTATGACTTGAGCAGCAGCATCACTAAGCTCCGCCCACAAACCATGGATACAAGGTGTACAGCTGACACCTACTGTAATGTATTTAGTTGAATGTAAACACACTTCTTGTGCCGTTTCCATGGAGACAGTTGAGTCCTTTAGTTCTCATCATCTCCTGCCGAAGACTGAAACTGAAAATATGAAATTATTTCATTAATATTTTAGACTTGTTTGAAAAACATCTGAATGTTTCAGCGTGTTGTGGATTCTTGTTTGAACCTGTGAACATTCGTCCACATTTCATTGTCCTTTAAAATTTTATTTTGAAAAACAATCTTGTTTGAACAAACTGTCTCTTTGTACAGAACTCTGCCTGTTGATTGTATTTCAGTATTAAAAATCTTGAACCTTGTCGTTCATTCGTCTCGTCTGTTAACTAACACTAACACGTTTTCAAACAGCCTGAAACTTTATTTAAAATGTCTTTAATGTCCTCTTGTTTCTCACTTCTTCTTTTTGAACCTGATGGATTTGAGGAGTGAAAGTGACAAATACTGAATGAAATGAAAATGAGAAATGGGTCCGTCAGGTTTATCAAATCAATCTATTGTCACTTTAAACATTTTTTTTATCATTTAATATTTGTCACTTTCACCCTTGAGGACGCCTCCTTGGATGATAAGTGACTTGTTTTGTCTTGTGAATGATAAATGATGAATGTAATGATCGAATATGACTGTTTTCATCAAAGCACGACTTTTTAAATTCATCAAACAACTTAATAATTTAGACTCATTTATTCAAAATGGCCTCTGTCTCACCTTGTGCTGTCTGGAGTTTGCTTTCTTTGTCTTTTTGATGTCTGTTGTTTATGTTTTATTGTTTCTTAATGGTTTGAACAATTTAACTTTATGAAGTGAGGTGAAAGTTTGCGTTTTTCCCCCCATTTTCCCCCCCAACTGTGCCATGTGCTTTATACTTAAATCAGTCAGTCAATCAATCAATCAATCAATCTTTATTTGTATAGTGGCAATACACACGAAAAGTCATCTCATGCCACTTTTGAGGATAGTCTGTTTTGGCTGCGTGCCGAAAAAGCTGAAGGAGTCAACCTTTGGAGAAACGCAGCCTGACGTCACGTTGCAGTGGCCAATCACATAAGCTGGCGATCAGACTGAAGCCATGTGTCGTCTGTGTTCACTCAGTTTGGCTTCGTGCACCAGTTTAAAACACATCTGTGGATGCTGAAGATCACTGTAGGACCGGCATGTTTAACCTACTGTGGCAGAGACATATCTACAGTCAGTGTGTTTTGTATTTACAGTGAGACTGCAGAATGTGTTTGGTTCTTCCTCGATGGTTCTGCTACTTGTATTCATCACTGTGATGCGCTTCAGTCACAAGCGGTACGTCACAGCAGAGTAATGGGGCGTCATGAGGCACAACAAGTTCTGACATTACTATAAAGCACATTATTATAAGACTGACAAAGCATTCAGTGAAGCCACTGGAGTTTTAAAGTTTCTGTATACATTTAAAGTGAACGTCTTCACAGAAACACGTGCTGACTGTATAAATATGGACGTAGGTTCATAGATTTCATAGCCTGTGTCGTAATAAAGCTGATCTTCATCTGTCTGACTCCCTCATCAGTCAGGCACCTCATCCTCTGCTGCGTGTGACCCGCCTCTCTCTCATCCCGTCACCTGTGACCCGTCCTGTCACCTGTGACCCTTCCCATCACCTCTGAGCGGTCCTGTCACCTCTGACCCGTCCCGTCACCTCTGACCCTTCCTGTCACCTCTGACCCGTCCCGTCACCTGTGACCTGTCCTGTCACCTCTGACCTTTCCTGTCACCTCTGACCCGTCCTGTCACCTCTGACCCATCCCGTCACCTGTGACCTGTCCCGTCACCTCTGACCCTTCCTGTCACCTCTGACCCGTCCCGTCACCTGTGACCTGTCCCGTCACCTCTGACCCGTCCCGTCACCTGTGACCTGTCCCGTCACCTCTGACCCGTCCCGTCACCTGTGACCCGTCCTGTCACCTGTGACCTGTCCCGTCACCTCTGACCCTTCCTGTCACCTCTGACCCGTCCTATCACCTCTGAGCGGTCCTGTCACCTCTGACCCATCCCGTCACCTCTGACCCGTCCTGTCACCTCTGACCTTTCCTGTCACCTCTGACCCGTCCCGTCACCTCTAACCCTTCCCGTCACCTCTGACCCGTCCCGTCGCCTCTGACCTGTCCTGTTGAAATAAAACCCTAAAAAGGCCAAAAAATACTTAAAATTAAAAATAGTGTAAGAATAAGTAACTCTGGGTGATACTAATGAAATATTAATTAAAATATGAATATAACAGAAACAAAAGCACATTTTGCGTGAGCCAGTAACTGACTGATGGTACAACAGTCCAGAACCAGAAACGCAGGTGAGCATACACTTAAATCCTATTACAGTAGCCATAGCTGAGCTGAATATCCGTCTGGCCTGAGGGACAAAGGACTTCCTGTCTGATGAGTTTATTCTAATCAATCTTTACAATCGTCTGATGTGTCAACTTCAAACTGAATTACATTTTTGAGATTTCAGGCCGAGCCTGGTTCTTGTCGCCTTCACTTCAGTTTGAACTTGTCACTTTCCATATTTCAGGTGGTTTGTGTTTTTGGTTTAGTTTTTGATTCCTGTTTTATTTTGTAAGGTTGATCCTCATGTGTCATGTTGTGTTACTTCCTGTCTTTGTCTCATTTCCCTCCCTTGTGATTGTCCTGATTAGTTTCACCTGGCCCTCTGTCTTCGTCTGTTCATCTGTTGTTTCCCTCATCAGTCCTGTGTTCCTCACACGTCTCTGACTTCATCTTTAGGCAGGTTTTGTGTTTTCTTTCGTGCTTCTTTATTGTTGGACCTGCCTGCCCGTAAGTGTTCTGTGTTCTGGTTACTAAAGTAGTTGACATGAGTTAGATTAACGACTGGTTACATTAATCTTTTTATTTATATATTGTTGTTTAAACATTATATGAATGTGAACCTATTTCTTACCTCTAAATAAGTTGTGACTATTGATATAGAGCGGTCTAAATAATAATCATGATGATGTTAATAAACTTTATTTATAGAGCACTTTTAAAAAAGTTCTGCACAGACATAAAAGCAGAAAATACAAAGTGCCGTTTCAGAAATAAATGCAGACATAAGGAAATAAACCATGAAATCATTTCCACATGTAAAGCCATTTTATAAAAATAAAAACTTGGAAGTAGGACACTGAGGTAGTTTGTCCAGTAGTGGAGCGCCCCCTCTGTCTAAGCTGGGTGCTGACAGGTGTGCAGGTGACTCTGTGACATACACCTGTGTGAATTCGGTCATCACTGATGTTTTTGCTTCATGTTATAGTGATTTATTGTGTAAGTGATGCTGTTATGGGTTCAGGTGCAACAACTTCTGGAACCACTTCATCAAAGCCTTCGTCAATAAGGACCCAATAAGGAAGACTGTTACACTAGAAGCTGTGACGATCCTCTGATTCAATCAGAACCGATTCCAGTGAAGACTGAGGTACTGGTACTGTCTCGCTTCACTCTGGTGCTCATGTGTCTCCTGGTGCCTAACACTCGGCTGTTATGTCATCTGTACTGTGCTGTCTCTCTTTAGGTTCTGCTGTGGAGTAAAACTTATCACATGATCTCATGGCTGAGGTGTGGCATGTCACCATGATATTTGGACTGGTGACAAAAGGAAATGTTCAGTTTTATCATAGTGACACAGCTGTTGTCTGTTAATTACATGTTCATCTGATGAGCACAGTCAACGTCGCGTCCATATAGTGTTGATAACTTAATTATCCTGATGGACCGACATGTCTCTGTAAAACAGCAGAAGAAGACTGAGGTCAACATTGAATAAAACTTTATTAAACAGCTGGCATTTGAAAACACTGTCACTTTCAGACAATGGGAGATGAGAGTTTTCAAACCTGGGGGAACTGTGACAATCAGTGCCACCTACTGGACATTAGGGTCAGTGCACTTTCCTTTGTTTACCAGGCTTTGTTAGTACAAGGAGGCCACATTTAGGCTTTGGTCGACACGCAGGCCGCTATATTGTCAGAACCATGTGGTGAGGGTCCCAACACAGGTGACTGATGTCCCAGCCTCAGGTGGCCATAGAACGCATGCGGCACCATACATGCAGCCTGTTGTGGTCGCTTCTGCTTGTTTTTATACTTTTCCTACTTTTTATCATATATATAGTTTTTATTTTTCTGCATATTTCTAAGACTTTGAATGGGAGCTGTAATGCAAGCAATTTTCCCTCGGGGATCAGTAAAGTATTTCTGATTCTGATCTGAGGACCTTACATGGGATGCGGTCCTCTTGGCATCCTTATAAGGTGGCCAAGCCCTCTGAGGTGGTGGTGTAATGTTGTGGCCTTCAGGCTCCTGGTGCTGGGTTTTTGTGCACCTTAATGTGATGTCATTGTCAGTATTTATATTTATATATATTGTATAATGACAAATACCTCTCAAATCTAATCTCTGATGTAAATGAAATGCCTCCAGTTGCCTGAGGTGGGGGCTGTAAACCAGCCATGTCTCTCAAACCATACAAGAATGTGGATATTCTTGATAGACTGACACCCCTTTAGATTGAGGACGCTTTATGTTAAACACTTACCCCCCGAGGTGTTCGACGGAGTGGGAGACCCGGTGGGTCCTGTTCTGCACGTCCTGACAGGAAGTAATGTGTCTTATTTAGGTGGAGTGACTCAGAGGAGTTAATTAGTTACTTAGTGCGTGTCAAAGTCCAGACTGCAGCTGTGTGTGTGTCAGTTTGTGTGGATAATCATGGAGGAAGAGCAGAAGATTCTGTGTGTGGGTTTAGTTTGTGTGGACATCATCAGTGTGGTGGAAAAATACCCAGAAGAAGACACCGACAGCAGGTAAGCACACAGGCTGATGCTAACATTAGTATTGATTATCTTCCACTAATTGATCACATTTCTACCAGACAGACCTGATCGGCTGCTGATTCTCCTTAAACATTTTAATTTGTATTGATTATCTGAGAGCAAAAACACTTTACGGACTTTTTACTGAATGTTAAGTGTTTACTGACTGACTGTTTACTGACTGTGTACTGAATGCTATGTGTTTAGTGACTGTTTACTGAATGTTAAGTGTTTACTGACTGTTGACTGTTTACTGACTGTTTTCTGTTAACCCTCCTGTTATCCTTGGGGTCAATTTGACCCCAGCAATTAAAATATCTAGAAAATGATCATAATCAAAGTTGTTACTCCAGTTTATGTCAGGTGTGTATTTGTTTTAAATTAAACACCTTCTCATACATCCAGAATATCTATAACATGACTTCGGAAATATACGCAAAAAACAAAATATCTTACCGATTGACCTAAAATTGGATCGAGGGATATTTTTGTGTATGTTTTTAAAGTAAGTATATTATTTGTAAGTACTATTTTGTGTTATTTATAATATTTGGAATGAAAGCAATTTCCTTTATCAAGGACAGTGGCATGTATTACGTACGGGGTCAATTTGACCTCAGGAAAAATTTCAAACATTTCTAAATATGGTGGTTAACTACATATTTTAGAGACCTTAATGTCATCCTAAGCAACCAAAACAAATGTGTGTAAAATATTTATACTTGTTATATATTTTATACAGTTTAAACAGCCTGGGGTCAAATTGACCCCAACACTGATGCGACAAATATGTGTACGGGACATAAAAAATCTAATCATGTCAATTTTAGGTTTTCCCAGTTGTCCCCATAAAATTAGGAAAAGTCATTAAATATGAAGCAAAAAAATGATGTCAAAAATGTATTTAGAGATGTTAACAGTTTACTGTCAGTTTTCTGTTTACTGACTGTTTACAGACGGGAGACTATTGATTATGAAGGTGAATCTATGATGTGTGATATTTGGATGTGAGCTCACAGATCACACTGATTGATCATGAAACCACCTACATTAGTAGAGATCAACCTTCCCATCATGCACCTCTGCAGAAGAGGGTGGTTGATATTGATCCTCATTATTGGGCAGTAACTTCTGGACCAGATCAGAGTTAGACACCTCAGTGGTGCTGGGCTCAGGATCCAGCTGAGATGGTCCAGAGATCTGATCAGGACCCTCCTGGACCTTCTTTGGGGGTTAGACCAGAACTCGCTGGAGACAATTAAACATCTCATCTGGCCTGGTCAGGGTTTGATCTTTCAGGATGAGCTGGAAGACACTTCAGGAGAGAGCGACAACTAGAATACTTCACAGCTGCGACCTGAAGAGGATGGATGATCAATAATGATGCAGTGATGACATCACTCTCTGTGCCTGCAGGTGTTTGTCGCAGCGTTGGCAGAGAGGAGGAAACGCATCAAACACGTGCACGGTGCTGTCGCTGCTCGGAGCACCCGCTGCCTTCATGGGCTCACTGTCTACTGGACCTATGGCTGAGTAAGTGCCGATCATTCCCAGCCTGTCTGTCCCAGTATAACCAGTCCACCCAGCCTGTCTGTCCCAGTATAACCAGTCCACCCAGCCTGTCTGTCCCAGTATAACCAGTCCAGTTTGTGTCACTGGGTGGAGCATCAAACTTTTTCACCTGAAAAATAAAATGACCTCATCCTCAATGTTGATGTTGATGAATGTTTGTTTGTTCTGTTGTTCTGTTCACTAACTGCTAACTGACCGAACCCCTCAAACCCCTGCTGTCTCCTTGTTTCCTTGTCTCCTCCACTGTCTCCTTGTTCCTTGTCTCCTCCGCTGCCTCCTTGTTTCCTTGTCTCCTCCACTGTCTGTTTGTTTCCTTGTCTCCTCCGCTGCCTCCTTGTTTCCTTGTCTCCTCCACTGTCTCTTTGTTTCCTTGTCTCCTCCGCTGCCTCCTTGTTTCCTTGTCTCCTCCACTGTCTGTTTGTTTCCTTGTCTCCTCCACTGTCTCCTTGTTCCTTGTCTCCCTCTTTATGAGAGGAGGAAGCTCATCAGTTATAGGGTTTTATTTTGGAGGATACAGGGGATGTGAATGAGTTTCCTGTCTGTAGTTTTATTTTGGAGGATTTCCAGAAGTTCCACATCGATGTGTCTCCGATGGTTAAACACGCTCTGCGTGCACTTCCAGCCACTGTGGTCATCAGCAACGTCAACACAGGAAGCCGCACCATCCTGGCCAAGAACAGGTGTGATTAGGTGTGATAACATGTGTCTCTAACTGTCTCTCTTTCAGGAACATCATCACCATCTTCGGCTGCAGAGGACAGCTCTGCTCTCCCTCTGTTCCACCAATGACGGCACAGTTCTCTGGTTATCTGTCATTTTATTTTAAAGGACAGAGTTGATATGAAGGACTTTCCTGTCTCTTTCTCTCAGTTTCATCATGGCCGACTTCTCTCGTCATGCGATCGATGTCTCTGCAGTGGTTTGGCAGGTCAAAGGTCAAACTCCGTGTGCGTGTTGTCTGGTTTGTCCTTCCAGCGGATCTCGAACCGTCGTTCTCTCCGACACGTAAGACGAGCCCGCGGACGTCACGCAGCGTTCACTAAATACCTCTTTATCAATCACACCGATGTGTCATCACACCTGTAAATCAATTAATCAGCACATATTTACATTCAAAGCCCCACTGAAAAAAGTCCACATTTAAGAGAACAGATCTATTGTTTCTAACAGGAACAGCAGCTGCTTTAAAGCTGAACTTACTGTTCACCTGCAGGTTTATACAAACAGTAATGATGTCAGCATGTAGGTCTGTTGTATGATGTGACTGATGGCAGCTAAATAAATAATACAACTGCAGGTTGGTTCTATGTAGTTGTTGATAATTAAAAGTGCACTAAGTGAGCCATTTGAACAGCTTCAGTTTATATTCACTGTGGCATTAGGCTGATCTTCTGCACTTGGCGACACAGCGCTACAAAGCTACGATACATAAGGACGAGTGAGGAGCCATCAGAGCTGTCTGAACTCTGAAGGCCAAAGATAAAAACAGTCACTTTCTCTAATTATATCATCAACTCTCAATATATTTTGTTTTTTATCACACGTGGCGCTGCAGCGGTGAGTTTCTGCTCATCCATTTAATTTGTACTTTCTTTAAGTCAAGTCAGTTTTATTTATTTATTTATTTATTTATTTTTATGTATTTATTAGCCCAAAATTACATTCACATTACCTCAGTGGGCTATATTCTGCACGACCTCCTCTGTCCTCAGACCCATGATCAGACAGGAAAAAGTTTGCATAATAAAAAAAACCTTTAAGAGGAAAACAAAGTTGGAAGAAACCTGAGGAAGAGCCACAGAGAAGGATCCCTGTCCAGATAAGACCAACACAACCAAACTCTAATCAGATTACAAGGACGAAATATCTGATACATGTAGATTATAAAATATAAGTGAAGGATGCTGACACAAGATAATTAACAAGAAAATATAAGAATATTTTTTATATTTAATAAAGTTCTGCATTGTTAACCCGAACACTTTGTTCTCCATTTGAGAACATTTACATCTGACAAACACACGAAAGCAGAGACAACGAGACGTTCTCTGAATCTGAAGCTCCAGCCATCCAGTGCTGCAGGCGGATAAAATAAATGTACTGAGGTGTTTGGTGGACGCTGTTTGACTTGCCTGAACCAAGTGTGAACGCCTGATCCTGGTCTAATGTCATCCAGGTGTAATCTGTTCCTGGTCTAATCTGATCCTGGTCAAACGTGATCCTGGTCTAATGTGATCCAGGTGTAATCTGTTCCAGGTGTAATCTGATCCTGGTCTAATGTGATCCTCGTCTAATGTGATCCTGGTGTAATCTGATCCAGGTGTAATCTGATCCTGGTCTAATGTGATCCTCATCAAATGTGATCCTGGTGTAATCTGATCCAGGTGTAATCTGATCCTGGTGTAATTTGATCCAGGTGTAATTTCAACCAGGTCTAATCTGATCCTGGTGTAATCTGATCCAGGTGTAATCTGATCCTGGTCTAATGTGATCCTGGTCTAATGTGATCCTGGTGTAATCTGATCCTCGTCTAATGTGATCCTGGTGTAATCTGATCCAGGTGTAATCTGATCCTGGTGTAATTTGATCCAGGTGTAATTTCAACCAGGTCTAATCTGATCCTGGTCTAATTTGATCCTGGTGTAATGACAGAACCTGAGTGGATCCACCAATCAGACTGAGTGGAGGTCAGCTGACCTTGAGCAGGCTTGTCTGAGACGAGTTGACCTGAACGTGGACGAGAGGAGCTGATTGTAGTTGGAGGAAGACGTGTGTCTGTAGCTAGTGGTGTGATGGTTGGATGGAATAAAAATCCCTGTCATGTGATTGGCTGAACCTAAGAGCAGACAGAGAGCCGGTGGAAGTAGTTTGGAGTAGTGAGCTGGCTGGACAAAAGGTTGGACAAAATCTCACAGCCCATCATGCAACGCACTCAACAGGCCGGAGATTTAAAGAGCAGCTCTGCTTGGGTCTGACTCGTCTCAAACAAGCCTGGTGTGAAGAGAGCCGTCACGTGTCACATGACCGTCACGTGTCACATGACCGTCAGATGACAAAGTAGACAGAGATACCAACTGATCATTCTAAACTGTATAATGTCTGTTTTCATTTAATTTAAAAAGTTAAGTTTAGTTTTAATTCATGAAATTTTGTTGACGTTTTTGTGTACAAAAGAAACACCTCCTCCCGCTGAGAAACACTCTGAACATGGCAAAACGCAGCAAAACATTTATTTCAGCAGAGATGATGGTCTTTCACCACACTGGTGTTTCTCTAGTAGGGCACAGTGCTGTGGAGGTCTGGCAATGTGAGACTACTGATTGGTTAACATCTGACTCAACCTCCAAACAAGGAAAAGAAACATAACCTCAAAGCCTGTCACACACCAATTCAAGGAAACATTTTGTTCGACCGTAGCAAAGTGGTGCTTGCTGCTGTCAGATTGAACAGGCCTCAGGTCAAACAGGAAGTTCAGGCTCAGTCCAGATGTTCATCTTCTGGACTTCAGTCGTATGTCCTGTGATGTGTTCGCTGTCATCATGTCAAGGCTTAAAGAAACTGCTGACAGACAGACTCGCAGTATGATAATAAAACACAGTTGGAGGCTAAATGTCCTCATTTTTCTGTATCGTGATGTCGCTGAGTATCTCTGGTCGACATGATTCAAGTAAAGTTTTATTAAAATAATTGTTTTACACATTCACAATTGATTCTTTTTGTTTTTTCAGTCAGCGGTTGTGAAAACTTTATCACAACTGTGTTGCAATGAATTGTGGGTGATTAAATTAAATAAGTCTGCACCCAAAGCCAACTCTCTGGAAGTCTGTAGCCCTCAGAAGACTTTCTGGATGTTTGGATTGGGCCTCAGTTTACGGGTTTTGGTTCATTCTTCTCAGCCAGCGGAAATTCTTATCTAGATGTGATGTCATTAAGACAATGAAACCACGTGGCAGCCATCTTCCCTCAGCCCAGTTAAACTTGCTGTTACTGGACATTATGGTGAAAGGGGCTTATGGTGTATTTTTCTACCAATAAACCTGGACTGTATTTTATTCAAAATAATGAACAGAAGACAACTGTTCCTGTCTCGAATCAACCAAGAAGTAAAGCTTCTGGTTTAATTAAGATAACAGTAGCTGCTGCCCACAGGTGGCGATTGTAAACAATGCCACGATAAGATTAACTTTGACCCTGAGTGATGAAGTGATGAAAGACGGAGGATGGAGGTGTTTCTGGATTCTCTGTGTTGATTCATTGGCAACATAAACCCTGACCCCACTTCCTGTCTGTCAGGAAACTTCCTGATGCCACAGAGGAGGATTTCTCCAAAGTCGACCTCCGTCAGTTCAAGTGGATCCACTGGGAGGTAAACGACGCCCCAAGTTCAAAGAACTGACACAACAAGACTAACCAGAGTAGTCCACCAAACCCGACTTACTTTAACAATCAGCCAGACTAACCAACCCAACCAGACAAAGCAGACCAACAGACTAACCAACCCAATCAGACTAACTAGACCAACAGACTAACCAACCCAACCAGACTAACTAGACCAACAGACTAACCAACCCAACCAGACTAAGCAGACTTACTCTTCTGCTTCCAACCAAATAACCTGTAAACATTCTTTATTTCATAACGGTATCAAATATGTGAACATTATAAAAGTAACATTACTTTACTAAAATAGAGAACAGGCCTCTTCACTACTTTACAATACATACGCAGTATTGTCTGGTGTTTGATATGTTTTACTGTCATGGTATATTTGACTTGTGCAGGGCAGAAATGCTGAGGAACAGGTGAAGATGATCCAGCGGGTAGTGATGTATAACAGCACGGTGCCACGGCAACAGAGAATTACCGTCTCCGTGGAGATAGAGAAGGCCAGAGAGCCACTGTATCAGCTGTTTCCTCATGGTGATGTGGTACGTCTGGCTAAACTGTATAATTTATATGTATATACTGTTTACATCTATACTGTGTATATATACACTGTCCTGTACTGTAGATGTCAATACTGTAGTCTGTATATGCTGTAACAGGATGTATTTCTTCTTCAGGTGTTTGTCAGTAAAGATGTCGCTCGTCACTTCGAATTCAAATCGGCTGAAGCTGCTCTGAGAGGACTGTACCACCGAGTGAGACAGGGGTGAGTTCAGAACTGTCTCTCTCTTAAACCTGTCTGTCTGTGTTACCTGTCTTGCTGAACTGACTCTCAATTCAAATTCAATTCAAAGGAGCTTTATTGGCATGAAAGTTTAACAACAATTTTGCCAAAGCATCAAAACACAACTCGTCCAAACACTCGGACAGAACACAAGAAGTAACAACATGAACACCAAGATTGATTTACATTAATTATATATACAGTATATACAGTGTGTGTGTGTGCCTGTGTGTGTGCCTGTGTGTGTGTGTGTGTGTGTGCGTGTGTGTGCGTGTGTGTCTCAGGTGTGGCATGTTGACACATATTGGGCAGCAGGTGTGTGTGTGTGTGTGTGTCTCAGGGTGTGCATGTTGACACATATTGGGCAGCAGGTGTGTGTGTGTGTGTGTGTCTCAGGGTGTGCATGTTGACACATATTGGGCAGCAGGTGTGCCCTGTCTCCTTCTCCCAGGAGTATTTTAATGTTGAGAGGTGGTTCAGCTCTTTGAACTCTGAGATTACAGAGTTGAACTTGTTAAAATAAATGTTCCTGCTTTCGTTGAATGCTTTACATTGTAGGAGAAAGTGCATCTCTGTCTCAGCCTCACCTGTCCAGCAGTGACCACATGTTGTGTTGTCTTTTGGTTGCCATGATTGTTTGTGTCTTCCTGTTTGGATTGTCAGTCTGTGGTCACTGCTGTCTCTGCTTTCTATCTCAGTAGAGAGATGTTCTGCTCTTCATCATCTCTTTTTAGGGCTAGATAACATTCTGATCTACTTTGGCTTTTAGGGCGTGTTCACACCAGCCTTGTTTAGTCCGATTAAACCGAACCGTGGAGCGTTTGCCCCATGGTGCGGTTTGTTTGGGTCGGTGTGAACGCTGGCCTCGAACTCTGGTGCGGACCAAACAACCGCACCT
This sequence comes from Pagrus major, assembly GCF_040436345.1. NCBI lineage: Eukaryota > Metazoa > Chordata > Actinopteri > Spariformes > Sparidae > Pagrus > Pagrus major. The sequence goes on along the minus strand of NC_133220.1, from coordinate 71,248 downwards.
TGGTCTGCCTCGTAGAGGTGGTCTCGGTCCGCTATCAAGCGAAGTCCAGAGCGGATTATTTCTGGTGTGAACCACATCCGCACCAATGACAAGAAGCGCACCGTTTTACTATGATGAGCCAACTTTGTGATTTTTACACGTTTGTGATTGTCTGCTTCCCTCACTGGTCCCGCTTGTGTAGAAAAAACGTCATGGTAGGCCCTCATTATTGCATGTCGTCTACTCCGGTATGATCGTCGGATCGCATAGCATCTTCGGCGAAATGCATGGATCAAGACATTGTTTAATGCCTGCTGCTCTATGAGGCGTTCATACGCGCGGTCCATTAAAGTTTGCGTGTAAGCGCTCCAGATCAGCACTAATGTAAAAATAAGCAGATGCTCCATGACGTACAGTAGGCTACTGATCTGATGTACAGATTTGCTGTCTACCCGCCTAAACAGTTTGACCAATAACAGAAGGGCGTTGCGGCCACGTGAGTTTTGTTTACAGATTTTGGACCGTGTGAGTTTGGCCTTTGTGAACGCAAACTGGACCGACTCAAAATTGAAACAATGTATCATCCTCGCGTTGGTTCGGATCAAAAAACGGACCTTTCACGGACCTTTAGGTGTGAACCCGACCTTAGTTTCTTCTTTCCAATGTTCCAGGCAGGTTTCTTTACATTGTGTTATAATGTGCTTTACTCTGATTGGTGTTTGGAGAGCAGTGTTGTTGTGAGGCTGGTCAGACTGTCTGAGAGGGGGCAGTCAGCCTCAGTACCAGCTGACATAGGAGACTCTTTTCTGGGTTCAGCTCTTGAGTTTGGAGGCCTTTGGAGTGGAGGGTGTCTCGGGGGCTGGATTTCAGGTGGTGTTTACTCTCTTTGTCTGACCTGTCTTACTGACCTGTCTCTCTGTCTTTGACCTGTCTAACTGACCTGTCTGTCTCTCTCTGACGTGTCTTGCTAACCTGGCTGTCTCTCTCTGACCTGTCTTACTGACCTGCCTCTCTCTCTCTGACCCTGTCTCTCTCTCTCTGACCTATCTAACTGACCTGTCTGTCTCTCAGGGCTGTCCTGGTCTGTGCCTGGGCAGAAGAAGGAGCGGATGCTTTGGGTCCTGATGGTTTGATTGTTCATTCAGATGCTTTTCCTCCGAAAACTCTCGTCGACACGCTTGGAGCCGGAGACACTTTTAACGCTGCTGTTATCTACACACTGTCCAACGGTGAGACATTATACTGTCCATCTATCCAACAGTGAAACATTATACTATCCAACCGTGAGACATTATACTGTCCATCTGTCCAACAGTGAAACATTATACTATCCAACCGTGAGACATTATACTGTCCATCTGTCCAACAGTGAAACATTATACTATCCAACAGTGAGACATTATACTGTCCATCTATCCAACAGTGAAACATTATACTATCCAACCGTGAGACATTATACTGTCCATCTGTCCAACAGTGAAACATTATACTATCCAACAGTGAGACATTATACTGTCCATCTGTCCAATGGTGAGACATTATACTGTCCATCTGTCCAACAGTGAAACATTATACTATCCAACCGTGAGACATTATACTGTCCATCTATCCAACAGTGAAACATTATACTGTCCAACAGTGAGACATTATACTGTCCATCTGTCCAATGGTGAGACATTATACTGTCCATCTGTCCAATGGTGAGACATTATACTGTCCATCTGTCCAATGGTGAGACATTATACTGTCCATCTGTCCAACAGTGAAACATTATACTATCCAACCGTGAGACATTATACTGTCCATCTGTCCAACAGTGAAACATTATACTGTCCAACAGTGAGACATTATACTGTCCATCTGTCCAATGGTGAGACATTATACTGTCCATCTGTCCAACAGTGAAACATTATACTATCCAACCGTGAGACATTATACTGTCCATCTGTCCAACAGTGAAACATTATACTGTCCAACAGTGAGACATTATACTGTCCATCTGTCCAATGGTGAGACATTATACTATCCAACAGTGAAACATTATACTGTCCAACAGTGAGACATTATACTGTCCATCTGTCCAATGGTGAGACATTATACTGTCCATCTGTCCAACAGTGAGACATTATACTATCCAACAGTGAGACATTATACTGTCCAACTGTCCAACGGTGAGACATTATACTGTCCATCTGTCCAACAGTGAGACATTATACTATCCAACAGTGAGACATTATACTGTCCATCTGTCCAACAGTGAGACATTATACTATCCAACAGTGAGACATTATACTGTCCAACAGTGAGACATTATACTGTCCATCTGTCCAACAGTGAGACATTATACTATCCAACAGTGAGACATTATACTGTCCAACAGTGAGACATTATACTATCCAGCAGTGAGACATTATACTGTCCATCTGTCCAACAGTGAAACATTATACTATCCAACAGTGAGACATTATACTGTCCAACAGTGAGACATTATACTGTCCATCTGTCCAACAGTAAGACATTATACTATCCAACAGTGAGACATTATACTGTCCAACTGTCCAACGGTGAGACATTATACTGTCCATCTGTCCAACAGTAAGACATTATACTGTCCAACAGTGAGACATTATACTGTCCATCTGTCCAACAGTAAGACATGATACTATCCAACAGTGAGACATTATACTGTCCAACAGTGAGACATTATACTGTCCATCTGTCCAACAGTAAGACATGATACTATCCAACAGTGAGACATTATACTGTCCATCTGTCCAATGGTGAGACATTATACTATCCAACAGTGAAACATTATACTGTCCAACAGTGAGACATTATACTGTCCATCTGTCCAATGGTGAGACATTATACTGTCCATCTGCCCAACAGTGAGACATTATACTATCCAACAGTGAGACATTATACTGTCCAACTGTCCAACGGTGAGACATTATACTGTCCATCTGTCCAACAGTGAGACATTATACTATCCAACAGTGAGACATTATACTGTCCATCTGTCCAACAGTGAGACATTATACTATCCAACAGTGAGACATTATACTGTCCATCTGTCCAACAGTGAGACATTATACTATCCAACAGTGAGACATTATACTGTCCAACAGTGAGACATTATACTATCCAGCAGTGAGACATTATACTGTCCATCTGTCCAACAGTGAAACATTATACTATCCAACAGTGAGACATTATACTGTCCAACAGTGAGACATTATACTGTCCATCTGTCCAACAGTAAGACATTATACTATCCAACAGTGAGACATTATACTGTCCAACTGTCCAACGGTGAGACATTATACTGTCCATCTGTCCAACAGTAAGACATTATACTGTCCAACAGTGAGACATTATACTGTCCATCTGTCCAACAGTAAGACATGATACTATCCAACAGTGAGACATTATACTGTCCAACAGTGAGACATTATACTGTCCATCTGTCCAACAGTAAGACATGATACTATCCAACAGTGAGACATTATACTGTCCAACAGTGAGACATTATACTGTCCATGTGTCCAACAGTGAGACATTATAAAACAGTGAACAGTTTACAATTACAATAAACAATAAACAGAAAACAGTGTTGAGTGAGAGGAAGACACAAGATCAGTTTTTTGATTAATAAAATTATAGTTTCTAATTAATGCCAACACCAAATATTGTCTCTGGTTACAAAAGGCACTTTCAGGTCAGAGTGAACAGATTTTTAGACATTAGACATTAAATCCTCGTCCTTGTTGTGTCTCTCTGCTCTCAGATCCACCACACGTGTTTTCTTTCATGATTCGTCCTGAATTTTTCTGTTTGTGTTCAACTTAAATAAATTAATACATTTTTGTCTGTAGGTGGAAGTTTGCAGGACGCTCTGACCTTTGGCTGCAGAGTCGCGGGCAGGAAGTGTGGTTTCCACGGTTACGACAGCGTCAGTGAAAAGGACAACTGAGCGAAGAGAACTGTGGTCCAGTTTGAGGTTATTTGATAAATCATTAATGGTAATTAACTGTAGTTCACTGTTTGATAACTGATAAACTGATGTTGCCTGATAATTAACTGTTAACAAACTGCTACTAAAAGACAGCTAAGAGATAATTAACTGTGTGTAAATGAAGTAACATCTCATTAAGATGAGTTTATTTCTGTTTTTCTTACCTGATAGAAATAAAATCTGTCAAAACACACTGTGAATCAAATGTTTAGTTTTTTTAAAAATAAAAAACGGTTTTCCTCAACCGTTTTCACGCCTTCATGACAGAGTCGGCTCCAGTATGGACGATCAGCTGCAGTTTCCAGTGTATTAGGATGGATCCCACACTTCTTAAGGGAGTTCTTCAGCTGGTCTTTAAACCTTTTTTTTGGCCCATCAGGTGACTGATGTCCCAGCCTCGGGTGGCCATAGAGGACCTCACATGGGATGCGGTCCTCTTGGCATCCTGATAAGGTGGCCAAGCCCTCTAAGGTGGTGGTGTAATATTATGGCCTTCAGGCTCCTGGTGCTGGGTTCTTGTGCACCTTAATGTGATGTCATTGTCATTATTTATATTTATGTATATTGTATAATGACAATAAACTCTCAAATCTAATCTCTGATCTAATTGAAAGGCCTCCAGTTGCCTGTGGTGGGGGCTGTAAACCAGCCATGTCTCACAAACCATACAAGAATGTGGATATACTTGATAGACTGATACCTTTGTGTTGAGGACGCGGTTGTTGTTGGTGAACACCTGCCCCCTGAGGCGTCCAAAGGAGTGTGAGGCCTAGTGGATCCTTTTCTGGATGTCCTAAACTATGTTGAGCATACTGCCAAGGTACTTGAAGTGTGGTACAAGACCAAGAGCACAAGGACCATCTATGACTGTGATAAAGAAATGACCTGCAGACCTGTTCTCAGTCAAACTGAAATTAAGAATCATAACTAAACGACAGTTTCAGACTGTTTACAGTCAGCTGAAACTGCTGTATCACAAACAGGCTAACAGACCTGCTCGTCCACCAAATCACTGTCACGTAAAAATATTTAGCAACAATAAATATGCAATGTCCAGTTACACTTTCACAATAATACACCGAAACTCATTGGTTAGGTTTAGGAAAAGACAATGGTTTGGCTTTAAATAATCAATTTTAAACAATCACCAATGACAGTATTGGCCTCACACAGGATTCAAACCCTCATCTCCTTTGTGAAAGTACTGTGACAGCTGTGGCTCAGGATGGTAGAGCGGTTCATCCAGTGATCAGAAGATCGCTGGTTTGATTCCCTTGCTCCCATGAGCAAGATACTGAACCCCAAATGTGTCCTGATGAGCAGATCGGCAGCGTGCATGGCAGCCTCTGCCATCAGTGTGTGAATGTGATGACTGTTGTAAAGCACCTTGAGCTCCTTGTATTCCTCCTTTGCTCCCGTCATTATCCCCCCTGCTGTCGACAGAGGGCTACTCATAGAACAGGAGTTACATCAAGTAACTTATGTGTCATTATTTGAACAGGAGACTGAACAATTGATGTCTCAACAATCTCCACCTGCATCAAAAACACAGCTCTTTCATCAGGTTTCTGTTACAATTTGTACATAGTTGTATGTTGCCTGTAACACAAAAGCGGACACCAAGACAGGGGAAAGGTAAAAAAGGAATTTATTTGGTTGCTCAGGTGGATGGGTAGTGGAGGAAGGCTCAGGCAGGTGGCTCAGCAGGTGGAGTAGCTGGGGCTCAGGATAGAGGGAGGCTGAGGCTTAGGTGGAGGCTCAGGTGAGTGAGACACAGAGGATCCAAAGAGGGATCTTGGCATGTGGCAGAGGTGCAGGAAGCTTGGTGCCAGGGTGGCTGTGGACCTGGAGCTCGGCGTTGCAAGGGCTCACGGTGATGAGTGGAAACAACCTGGCAGCAAGTGGAGAGAAGACCAGAGTATTTGAGCTGGCGCTGATGATCAGATGAGCTGTAGGTGTGTGAGGCAGGAGCTCCAGCCACCCAGGGAAGCCACGCCCAGCCTCTGTAAAGCACCTATGAGAACACTTAAACAGAACAAGAAGCACAAAGCACAGACAAAATACCACACACAAAGTCCATAATCATCAGTTTCTTTGTAGATTCTATAAGAACAGAAGTGAAATGAAACTAGTTATACTCCAGTGTCACCTCAGAGGCTGTAGATAATCCCTTTACATCTAACTATAAATCCAGTTTAACAGACTCCATGTTATATGAAATTACTTATTAGATTAGATTATATTTGTTTCACACCAATACAGTGATGTACAGGTTGAAAAAGACAAAAGAAACAGCAGAGCACAAGAAAAGAAGAAGAAAATACATTTAACATGTTTATTATGATTCACACAATGAGTTTTAATAAGAAACTCTGAATGTAAACAGAAAACTTCCCAGACAGTTTTGATCGGCATGTCTGTCTACATGTGGTGAAAATGTCACATTCAATGACTTGACTGTGAATTGTAATGAAAAATGATATTACTATATCATTATTATATCATTATTATGTTTTACATTGTCTTCACTATGTTCTTCCCACATCCTTGAATGTTTGTACTGTCTGCACAAAGAGAGATTGTTATTATTATGTGCTTCTTGTTATGGGAACGGAAAAATCTTAAGAGACGAGAGGACTGACCGCTGAGACCCCGGACCGTCATCACTGGAATCCTTATTGAGGGAAAAAGGACCATGTTGCCTAACAAACGGTGAGATGCTGAAAGAACCAAAACTTCTTTAAGAGAAAAAATAGGGGAAAAAAATAAATAATATATAATTTATTTATTTTTTTTACAATCTCATTAATCTCAATCTCATTAAAAAGTTTTAATATTTAGTAACAAGTTCACTAATCATTTTTCTCAAATGTTTACAGCTATACTTTTATGATTGTTGTTTATTCATTTCTAGTCATAAAATAGTTTAAGCCAATATGTGATGATAAAGATCAACCCAGGGATTTGCAGCAGAAGATGACATCATACTACTTTGTGATCATGCTAGTAACCTCTCCAAGGTAGTGGCTCCCTCTACGCGTGCAAAACGCAGGGGCTGAAGAGGAGCGAGCCTGCGTCCCTGCATCTATTTTAGCCTAGTAAATGGAGATGATGATGATGAAGATGAATGTTACTGAGTAAATGTGTTTTGCCTCCTCCCAGCTTGCAATGAATATTAGGAATGTCTATGTTCCACAAAACAGCTATTATTGCTTTTCAACTATACAATATGTGATAACTTAAATTGAATCCTGAGGGAATTTTTAAGTTTGATGTCTTGTGTGTAGTTTGTACATACTTAAAGTGATCAATAAATGATCAAAAGGGAGGAGTGTAATGGAAAATTATATTACTATATCATTATTATATCATTATTATGTTTTACATAATCTTCATCATGTTCTTCCCACATCCTTGAATGTTTGTACTGTCTGCACAAAGAGAGGTTGTTATTATTATGTGCTTGTTATGGGAACGGAACCTGGTACAGACATGAGAAGGACACAGGGCACTCCTTTCTCTCTATCAAAAAGGTTTCTCGACTGTCTCATCTTGTTCTTCTTTCTGCAGACCGCATGCCATTCTGTTGATTGTTGAACCTTCTTTATAAAGAATAAAATCCTCAAAAGACAACTGGTATTTCTTACAAGTTTATTTCAGATATCTCACAAATAAGACAAATTTCCACAACAGTATACAAACACACACTGCTGTATAAACTGAACCATCTGTCCTGCACCACTGACTGACAGCTGTCTGTTGTCAGTGTCTGTTATGAGCTCAGGTCCAGTTTACTGGTCCCAGTTTAAAACCAAGTTTAAATTCTGTGTAGCACATGAACATCCTACTGGATTTATGTTGAAGCACCTGAATGCATAGTTGACTGTCGCAGTCCACTGAAGGACTCACCTGAACAGGCCATGCCATCCAGAGGGGGCGGAGCCTGAGTGAGCACACAGGTGTGTAATGCAGAGTTGTCATGGATACGATCGTTTACATATGTAATGCTGATTTGATTCAGTGTTTAATCAGTCAGTGTTCTGGTTAGTGTTAATTACATTTTCAGTGTTAACATAATACTACATACATATGATTATGTAGTATTAGTTATTAAGTGTCAATATACAATATGTCTCATATACATTACATCAATGTGTATAGAAAATGTATTTAAATATTGTTACAGATTCATATGTACTGTAAATTGACACAGTCTGCCATTGATAGACTGACAGCCACACAATATGTACGTATATGTACCTGTCTCTCTCTACATGCAACAGTGTTTCATACATATATATTCACACTGTGTCTCATATATAATATTTCTATATTCATACAACACTTTACACTTTACAAAATTAAGCTGAGTATATTTAGGTGGTGTTGTGTGCTGTATTTACATTGATATATATACAGTATATATATATATATATATATATATATATATATATATATATATATATATATATATATATATATATATACACATATATACATATTTAGACAGTGTTTGTTTCTGGCTCTGTCTCGATGTTGCCTGCTATCATTTCTCTCAGTCCTTTGCTGAAGTGAAGATTTGCTCCAATCACGATGAAACCCTGCAGACATCACATGGTACAGTGGAGGGGGAGAGTAATACAAAAGTTTATTATGACCAATCAGAAAACAGCATCATGTATACATATAACTGGTGACACAGACTTACATTGTGATATTCAACCACCTCTTCAATAAAATCCATCCCATCAGCCAGAGGAATCTGAACTCCCCTCTTTGTCCAGTCTAAACACACATAATACAAGTCAGTCAATTACACACTTTACAATAATAACCTCTGTAACTGTGTGTAATCACTGCAGTATGTTTCAGTAATCACTGCAGTATGTTACAGTATGTTACAGTTATCACTGCAGTATGTTACACTTATCACTGCAGTATGTTTCAGTAATTACTGCAGTATGATACAGTATGTTACGGTAAACACTGCAGTATGTTACAGTAATCACTGCAGTATGTTTCAGTATGTTACACTTATCACTGCAGTATGTTACAGTATGTTACAGTAAACACTGCAGTATGTTACAGTAAACACTGCAGTATATTATGCTTATCACTGCAGTATGTTACAGTATGTTACAGTGAACACTGCAGTATGTTTCAGTATGTTACAGTAATCACTGTAGTATGTTACAGTAATCATTGCAGTATGTTACAGTATGTTACAGTAAACACTGCAATATGTTACAGTATGTTACAGTAATCACTGCAGTATGTTACAGTAAACACTGCAGTATGTTAGACTTATCACTGCAGTATGTTACAGTATGTTACATTTATCACTGCAGTATGTTTCAGTAATCACTGCAGTATGTTACAGTATGTTACAGTAATCACTGCAGTATGTTACAGTAAACACTGCACTGCAATATGTTTCAGTATGTTACAGTAATCACTGTAGTATGTTACAGTAATCATTGCAGTATGTTACAGTATGTTACAGTAAACACTGCAATATGTTACAGTATGTTACAGTAATCATTGCAGTATGTTACAGTAATCATTGCAGTATGTTACAGTATGTTACAGTAAACACTGCAATATGTTACAGTATGTTACAGTAAACACTGCAATATGTTACAGTATGTTACAGTAATCACTGCAGTATGTTACACTTATCACTACAGTAATCACTGCAGTATGTTACAGTAAACACTGCAGTATGTTACACTTATCACTGCAGTATGTTACAGTATGTTACAGTAATCACTGCAGTATGTTTCAGTATGTTACACTTATCACTGCAGTATGTTACAGTAAACACTGCATTATGTTTCAGTATGTTACAGTAATCACTGCAGTATGTTACACTATGTTACACTTATCACTGCAGTATGTTACAGTAATCACTGCAGTATGTTTCAGTATGTTACAGTAATCACTGCAGTATGTTACAGTATGTAACAGTAAACACTACAATATGTTACACTTATCACTGCAGTATGTTACAGTATGTTACAGTAAACACTACAGTATGTTACATGTATCACTGCAGTATGTTACAGTGAACACTGCAGTATGTTACAGTATGTTACAGTAATCACTGCAGTATGTTACAGTATGTTACAGTAAACACTGCAGTATGTTACACTTATCACTGCAGTATGTTACAGTATGTTACAGTAATCACTGCAGTATGTTACAGTAAACAGTGCAGTATGTTACACTTATCACTGCAGTATGTTTCAGTAATCACTGCAGTATGTTACAGTAAACACTGCATTATGTTTCAGTAATCACTGCAGTATGTTACACTATGTTACACTTATCACTGCAGTATGTTACAGTAATCACTGCAGTATGTTACACTTATCACTGCAGTATGTTACAGTAAACCCTGCAGTATGTTACAGTAATCACTGCAGTATGTTAGAGTATGTTACAATAAACACTGCAGTATGTTACACTTATCACTGCAGTATGTTACAGTAAACACTGCAGTATGTTAGAGTATGTTACAGTAATCACTGCAGTATGTTACAGTATGTTACAATAAACACTGCAGTATGTTACACTTATCACTGCAGTATGTTACAGTAATCACTGCAGTATGTTTCAGTATGTTACACTTATCACTGCAGTATGTTACAGTATGTTACAGTAAATACTGCAGTATGTTACACTTATCACTGCAGTATGTTACAGTATGTTACAGTAATCACTGCAGTATGTTACAGTAAACAGTGCAGTATGTTACACTTATCACTGCAGTATGTTTCAGTAATCACTGCAGTATGTTACACTATGTTACAGTAAACACTGCAGTATGTTACAGTAAACACTGCATTATGCTTCAGTATGTTTCAGTAATCACTGCAGTATGTTACACTATGTTACACTTATCACTGCAGTATGTTACAGTAATCACTGCAGTATGTTACACTTATCACTGCAGTATGTTACAGTAAACCCTGCAGTATGTTACAGTAATCACTGCAGTATGTTACGGTATGTTACAATAAACACTGCAGTATGTTACACTTATCACTGCAGTATGTTACAGTAATCACTGCAGTATGTTTCAGTATGTTACACTTATCACTGCAGTATGTTACAGTATGTTACAGTAAATACTGCAGTATGTTACACTTATCACTGCAGTATGTTACAGTATGTTACAGTAATCACTGTAATAACTGTTTTTTTTTTTGCTGATAATTTCGATTCTTACTGTTGATCAAAGGAACCACAGACATCTGCAACATCGTCTTTAGGGGAGCCTGCAGAGGAATCAACTGACATACAGACAGACAGACAGACAGAGTAAATGCTCACATCTCTGTCTATGTTGAGTCCATTTAGTGTTTTAAATAGAATAAATGCATATAATAGTGGGGCGGCTGTAGCTCAGTGGGTAGAGCAGGTGACCAGTGACCAGAAGGTCAGTTTTTCATAGAAGGTCACTGGTTCGAACCCCGGCTCCCCTGGGCGGAACCGAGCTACATGCCGAAGCATCCTTGAGCAAGATGCTGAACCCCGAAACTGCTCCTGACGCGCAGTTGGCACCTTTGGCAGAGGTCAGAGGGCCCTGCGATGAGCTGGCAACTCATCCAGGGATATACCCTGGCCTCCGCCCTATGAAAAACTGGATTTGGCCCCAGTAACCCCCGCAACCCCCTGAAAGGGGGATAAAGCGGTAACATCTCTGCGACCCTCACGGAAAAGCGGTCAAGATAATGAACTGAACTGAACATATAATAGTATCAGGTGAAGTAATAGACAGAAAGACACTTACTGCCAGAGATTCCAGCGCTGATTGGTTGGAGAAGATTTTAAATCTGAAAGAATAAAATGGTTTCAGTCTGTTCATCTTGTATAATTATCTTGTGTCTAGTGTGTAAATATTTAAGTTTTTCACTTCCTTCAGGCATTGCTTTCAAGCTACATTGAGAGTCTAATCCATTGAAATATGGATAATGAAAAAACAAACTGTTTTTGCTTCCTTTGCTTTTTTGAGCTGCTTTATTGGACAGCAGCAATAAAGACCCAGTGGAGAGAGAGAGAGGGTGTTATGTAGCATAGGGCCCAATCAAAGCTTGGTGGCTGTGATAACAGTAAACATGTTCTACCACATGAGCCACTTGGGCGGCACAGCTGGTTATGTTTGAATACAGCCATTTCATTTTTATCTGCATTTTAGCTTCATTTTAGCCTGTGTGTAGAAAAGAGTGAAGTCATCTCTCACTTATGTGGATGTATGTCTTCATATCTCTTCTTTTAACTCATTATTCTTTTTTCTAGGTCTTATAACATCTACCAGTGGTAACAGGGGCGAACTCGGGTAATAATGCAGACAGTGAATCTAACATCAGCTAGGCCAATCTACACATTCACTCTGTTCACAACAGACCACTTACCCTTTGTTTGTGTGACATTATTTTAACTGTTTATGTCAGTAACATATCTTTCAGTTTTAGTTTTAAAAAAATACTCATGTATATCTGTTGTCCACTTTTTGGGTGTTTGTTTTGTACCTGGTGTTTTCTTCAGAGCTGACTGGACATGAATTTATCATTATGGTGCTCCGGTAGCTCTGACTGTGATACTTCTAGCTGACAGAAAACAGTCGGCTGTACAGGTGTTTTATTTCCAGATTATTTCCATACATATGCATCTTCTGCTTTCCACAACGTGATTAAGTTTTGACCACATAAAATCAACTCAGGAAAAGTAGTTGTGATAGGGTGAGGGCGGCCCTTGTGTTTTTGTCTTTTTTATACATCAACCCTGTCCCCCCAGCTTTTCTGCTTTTGCTGCACTTCCTCCCAGCTCTACCTTTACTCTTTCTCTCTCATGTGCTGTTGATTTTCTCTCTACAGTGCAGCCATGTGCACACTGACTGAAGGCTGTGTTGATGTGCATGTGCGATGGCCCAACTGAGTCTGACTGACAGAGATCACACCATCAGGTAAAAACAGACTGGGGGCTGACGGTCTACAGTCCTAAGGTGCAGTAGCTACGCTGTGTTGATTTATCTTGAATTCACCCATTTTTAATTTTAGAGTTTCCACTGCCCAGCGCCCCAGAGTTTACCTAACCCAGCCCCACGGCCGACGTCCTGACAGTTCTGGTGTCATGGGTCCCGGCTGATGACTCTCCTGTTCTGGCTTTGGGCGTCAGTTCAGTCCCTACTACACCTTAAAAAAACAGAAAAGGTACTTGTGTCCCTCAAGTTGTTCCTTGTTTCCTGGAAAAGTTCTCTTAAGAGAAAGCAGGCTATTTGTAAAGAACTGTTCCACAACCTGAGCACACTAACCCTAACCCTAACCCTAATCCCTAACCCCTAACCTTAACCCTTAACTGGCCAATCACTGTTTTTGTGTTTTTCACATGGTGCACCTGTAACACCGTGTGTGTGTGCGTGTGTGTACCTGCGGAGGTCAGCATGAACAGCCAGGCGTTTTCCCTTCATAGAAACTTTAGCATTAAACTTTGTTTCCTGCAGGAGGACAGAATAGTTTAAATGAATAAAATGTAATAAAAATCATATTTGATCAGCAAGTGAAATCTTCTGAAACCTTAAACATGTAAGGATTTAAAAAAGAAAACTCTTTTCTAAAATACTCTGAATAAATTCTAAAGAAGAAAAACAGTGTGTGTGTGTGTGTGTGTGTGTGTGTGTGTGTGTGTACCATGGTCATGCTGCTGAGCTGGACCGGAGGCTGACCTGGAGGCAGCACCATCACCTTGACGATGGCTGTCATGACAACTGTTGCTCCAGATGTCTTGATTGAGGTTTTTGGAGGTGAGTTGACAGCGAGTTGCAGAGAGAGCGGAGCTTCCACCAGAGCTGGGTTCTGCATAGAACACGCAGGGAGAACATGGAATTTCCTTTGGGACAAATAAAGTTCTATCTTATCTGATCAGGGTTGTCATACATGTCATACACACTGTTAACCCTGATAATCATTTTTTACTGTATCTCTGCTGAGTTTCTACTGTCTTTAAACTGTTTGGCTGTTTCTCTGGTGTTCCTTCTCACCAGCATCATGATGGCTCCAAAGTACGTGGTTCTCAACAACATCTCCAGGTCTTTGGGCATCTGAAGCGCAAGATGACACAAACAGAAACAAGAACAATGAATAGACAGGGTACATAGCATCTGTGTTGGTTTTTTAGGGAATGTAGTGGTTTTGAGTACCTGTGGGGGTTGTGACAGTCTGTGGTAATTCTGGGGGTGTGTGGTGGTTCTGAGGGTGTGTGGTGGTTCTAAGGGTCTGTGGTGGTTCTGAGGGTGTGTGGTGGTTTTGAGAATCTGTGGTAGTTTTAAGGGTGTGTGGTGGTTTTGAGGATCTGTGGTGGTTCTGGGGGTGTGTGGTAGTTTTAAGGGTTCTGGTGGTGTGTGGTGGTTCTGAGGGTGTGTGGTGGTTTTAAGGGTGTATGGTGGTTCTGTGGGTCTGTGGTGGTTCTGAGGGTGTGTGGCGGTTTTAAGGGTGTGTGGTGGTTCTGAGGGTCTGTGGTGGCTCTGAGGGTGTGTGGCGGTTTTAAGGGTGTGTGGTGGTTCTGAGGGTCTGTGGTGGCTCTGAACGTGTGTGGTGGTTTTAAGGGTGCGTGGTGGTTCTGAGGGTCTGTGGTGGTTCTGAATGTGTGTGGTGGTTTTAAGGGTCTGTGGTGGTTCTGAATGTGTGTGGTGGTTCTGAGGGTCTGTGGTGGTTCTGAATGTGTGTGGTGGTTCTGAGGGTCTGTGGTGGTTCTGAATGTGTGTGGTGGTTTTAAGGGTCTGTGGTGGTTCTGAACGTGTGTGGTGGTTTTAAGGGTGTGTGGTGGTTTTAAGGGTGCGTGGTGGTTCTGAGGGTCTGTGGTGGTTCTGAATGTGTGTGGTGGTTTTAAGGGTCTGTGGTGGTTCTGAATGTGTGTGGTGGTTTTAAGGGTCTGTGGTGGTTCTGAACGTGTGTGGTGGTTTTAAGGGTGTGTGGTGGTTTTAAGGGTGCGTGGTGGTTCTGAGGGTCTGTGGTGGTTCTGAATGTGTGTGGTGGTTTTAAGGGTCTGTGGTGGTTCTGAATGTGTGTGGTGGTTTTAAGGGTCTGTGGTGGTTCTGAATGTGTGTGGTGGTTTTAAGGTCGTGTGGTGGTTTTAAGGGTGTGTGGTGGTTCTGAGGGTGTGTGGTGGTTTCGACCTTCTCATTAACGATGTCCATCTGGAAGATTCCTGCTGTGTAGTAAGAGAACATTCCGCTGTCGAAGAAGAACTCGGAGAGAGCGAGATAAACCATCCTGTCGTACTCTCTGATGACCGGGTCAACGGCGTAGTTCACCAGCGTGTCGTTCTGATGAGACAGGTCGAAGAACATCCCCTACAGACACAACACACTGTTACTGTCTCAGGTCACATATATGATTGTAACATTGCCAGTGTTACTGTCTCAGGTCACGTATATGATTGTAACATAATCAGTATCAGTGTTTGACCCTGAAGTTCATGTCGAGGCTCCTGGACGTCACCACTGGATCATCAATAAGAGAATAATCGATCCCAATATATTTATCAACCTCCGTCCTCACAGGGATCGTCTCCAACATCGAGTTCACATGAACCAGAGCAGCATGATTCAGAGCAGGACAGATCTGAGAGAGAGACAGGTCATAAAGACAGACAGATCAGAGACAGACAGGTGAGACAGACAAATAGACAGCCAGGTGAGACAAACAGACATACAGACAGGTGAGACAGACAGAAAGACAGACAGACAGACAGGTGAGACAGACAGACAGACAGACAGGTGAGACAGACAGACAGACAGACAGGTGAGACAGACAGACAGACCCTTTGGTTGAGGAGGAAGCGCATGCCTGATGTCAGAAAACTGGCCAGGAAGTCGTAAACTCTCCTGAAAAAGAAAATATGATGAAAGACCTGATTATTGATCAGAAGTCATTACTGTTGATTATTGACTAGTAGTCATTACTATTGATTATTGATCAGTGGTCTATACTATTGATTATTGATTAGTACACCAATCGTATTTACAGTAAACAGTTTTGATGAGTATATCAGAGTGTTTTACCCGAGCGTTCCACTGAACTGTGCCTTCATTCTGTTGATTTTGGCGTCACAGGTGATGTTATTGATCTTCAGTCGACCGTCATCGTCTCTGATCAGGTTGAGAACCGTGTTGATGTTCACGCCTTCAGCTGACGCGTTGATGTTTCCTGTATCGTAACTGACATACAGTAGACTTCAGCTTCATCACTGATAGGGATACAACTAACATCATCATCAACTATTGTCATCATCTTCATCATTACAACAATAACAAATATAAAGTAAAAGATGTAAAGCACATTACAATTATACTTATGGTGTTCTGTCACAAGAACAATTAGAGTTACTTGTATGTTCTGTAAAAGAACCGTAAGAGTTAAAATGGACATTCTGTAGTAGAACTATTGATGCTCAGTCAGTGTTCTGTAGTAGAACTACTGATGTTATGTCAGTTTTCTATGTAATAGAACTTTTGAGTCAGTGTTCTGTAGGAAAACCATTGAGTCAGTGTTCTGTAGGAGAACCATTGAGTCAGTGTTCTGTAGTAGAACTATCGAGTCAGTGTTCTGTAGGAAAACCATTGAGTCAGTGTTCTGTAGTAGAACTATTGAGTCATTGTTCTGTAGTAGAATTGTTAATGTTCAGTCAGTGTTCTGTAGTAGAACTATTGAGTCATTGTTCTGTAGTAGAATTGTTAATGTTCAGTCAGTGTTCTGTAGTAGAACTATTGAGTCAGTGTTCTGTGGTAGAATTGTTAATGTTCAGTCAGTTTTCTGTAGTAGAATTGTTAATGTTCAGTCAGTGTTCTGTAGTAGAACTATTGATGTTCAGTCAGTGTTCTGTAGTAGAATTGTTAATGTTCAGTCAGTTTTCTGTAGTAGAATTGTTAATGTTGAGTCAGTGTTCTGTAGTAGAACTATTGAGTCATTGTTCTGTAGTAGAATTGTTAATGTTCAGTCAGTGTTCTGTAGTAGAACTATTGATGTTCAGTCAGTGTTCTGTAGTAGAATTGTTAATGTTCAGTCAGTGTTCTGTAGTAGAATTGTTAATGTTCAGTCAGTTTTCTGTAGTAGAATTGTTAATGTTCAGTCAGTGTTCTGTAGTAGAACTATTGAGTCAGTGTTCTGTGGTAGAATTGTTAATGTTCAGTCAGTTTTCTGTAGTAGAATTGTTAATGTTCAGTCAGTGTTCTGTAGTAGAACTATTGATGTTCAGTCAGTGTTCTGTAGTAGAATTGTTAATGTTCAGTCAGTTTTCTGTAGTAGAATTGTTAATGTTCAGTCAGTGTTCTGTAGTAGAACTATTGATGTTCAGTCAGTGTTCTGTGGTAGAATTGTTAATGTTCAGTCAGTTTTCTGTAGTAGAACTATTGATGTTCAGTCAGTGTTCTGTAGTAGAACTATTGATGTTCAGTCAGTGTTCTGTCGTAAAAAATATTGAGTCAGTGTTCTGTGGTAGAATTGTTAATGTTCAGTCAGTTTTCTGTAGTAGAATTGTTAATGTTCAGTCAGTGTTCTGTAGTAGAACTATTGATGTTCAGTCAGTGTTCTGTAGTAGAACTATTGATGTTCAGTCAGTGTTCTGTCGTAAAAAATATTGAGTCAGTGTTCTGTAGGAGAACCATTGAGTCAGTCTTCTGTAGTAGTGTTACGACCCCAGAGGTCGTATAAACATTTCTATTGTATGTGCTGTAATTGCCTCTGTGCTTAAATAACCCTCTCTGTTACCTGAGTGTGTGTGAGTGAGATTGGTTGCAGGTGTGATTGAGTGAGTGTAGGTTGTCCAGGGAGCTGATTCGTTCCTGCCTTGAAGCCAGAAGTTTAAAGGCTCTTCCCAGTTCCTGAGGGTTCTCCTCTCTCAGCAAGACTGCCAGCATGTCTGTTTGTGTCCGAGATGGGTTTTTAAATAAAACCTTTTTAAATTGCTTCGCTGCTGGTGGTGCTTGGGGGATTGGAAGAGGGGAGTCTCATTTTCATGTTGTGCCAGGGTTTCCCCTAGGCCCTGGTCGTAACAGTAGAACCATCAGTGTTCAGTCAGTGTTCTGTAGAACTATTGATGTTATGTCAGTTTTCTGTAGGAGAACTCACAAGAACCAGTAGAGGATCCGTCGGTGGAAACTGAGTGTGATGGACGAGTTCTGTACATCGAACAACAACCCGACTTCAGGGATGAACTGCAGGTCGGCATGAGTGAGATTTAGCTCAGTAATCTTCACACTGACAACAAATGAGAGGAAGAAAACGTATTAATACACATTTCAAGTTTCCAGTTCTAAAGTTGTGATTTGATTTAATGCAGCATTAGTACTCAGTGATGGTGTATTGGAAGCGTCCTTCTTTGCCTTTCATCTCTGGCATACTGATGTTACTGAGCTCCTCTTCAACAAACTTCTGAGTCTCAAACTTCACTGAAAACATAAAACACAAACTGTCAGGACCACAAATACTCCTGCTACTGCACCAAACACATCAAACAGAGTCAACCACATCAGCTGGAGATTGAAGGGTTAATTGATGTTGGAGAGTTCTGATTGGACACTGTCAATAATGTAATTTAGCTTTACTGGATTATAATTTAACAGGTTTATTCTGCATTATACTTCAACAGGTTTAATCTGGATTATACTTTAACATGTTTAATCTGTTTTAACAGGTTTAATGTGAATTGTTTGTTTGTTTGTTTATTGTTATTACTGTAGTGGTAAGTGAGTTAAACTCTGGCCGACTGTTAATGGTTCCGTGGAGGATTGCAGTTTAGTAATTGGAGAAATGGTCAGTTATGACGGTATAAAATCTGCATCTAGGATGAACAATGGAGTCGTCATTTTTCTGGACAGCGTTGATAAAGTGAGCATGGTTGTTGAACGAGGTGTAGTGATCCAGGACACCTTTGTTTAGGTGGTGCCGCTGGTTAATTCAGCCAAAAAGATCATTTTGTCCGAAGTTCCTCCGTTCATTAGTAATTGAGGTGTCTGCTGTTAGATACAGCATATGTATACAAATGGTTTGTAGTAGGAGAATATATTGACATGTTAATTGCTGTTTGGGCCTTTCTGATTTGGAGGTTATTTAGTTAGGGGTACCAGGATACTGACATAATTAGATCAGCAGAGCCATGGAGGCTCTGGGTCAGAGGTGAAGGACAGTGTGGTGAGGCACCCTACAAGAGATGCCTCTACTGTTCTTCTGTCCCTCTCGTAATATGAACCTTATGATATAACTAAGTTTTTGACCAAAACAAGCTCGGTATATAAGGAGCTGTCTGCATATTGTCGGCAGAGTTTCATTATTCGGCTGGAGACTCTCCAAGTAATGTGTTACTTGTATACGATACTGAACTTATTGTAATAAATTTGTTATACAACTAAGACAGTCTCGGCGGAGTTTTTCTTCAAACATCTTCAACTGCATCGCCACTGAATATACGACATAATGAAATGTTGCAGAGAGAACTGGCAAGACACGGATAGTAAATGTCTCCAATAAATAAATAAAATAATGGTAAACAATAAATAATGGTGAGACTGCAGCACCAGAACAAGAACACACACAGAGCACACAACAGGAAGACACACAAAGTACACAACAGGAAGACACACAGAGCGTCCTGAAAGTTAATGGTGGTTTGAGCTCCTTTTCAGGTTCAAAGGGGAGTTTGACAAGGCTGCGCCCTCTCTGGCATGTTTTATTCTTTAGCAATCGAGCCTTTGTTTGCACAAACTTAGAGCTGACCTTCAGGGGCTGACTATTCCAGGTTGTAATCCACCTTTAAAATTGTCAGCATATGCAGATGATGTGATCATCCTGGTTGACAGCCAGCAAGATATTGACGTGTTGGTAAAAGATGTCGTCCAGTTTGGCTCAAAATCTTCAGCCAAAGGCAACTGGGACAAAAGTGAAGCTCTCAGTGTTGGTGGACTGGAGAAGAAGCTCAGTTTGTTGGGGAGTTGATTTGGAAGACGGGGGACTGAAATACTTTGGAGTGTTTTTTGGTGATCAATCGTTTGTTCTTGATAACTGGGAGAATGTTCTTGAAAAGGTCAAAGGTCGTTTAGCAAGGTGGATGTGGATGAAAACCAAAATGTCCTACAGAGGTCGAGTCCTCATCACTTACAATTTAGTGTTGTCGACTTTATGTCATCGCCTGTCATGTGTTGACCCCCCACCTGACCTGCTGTCAAAGATCCAGGCTCTTCTTGTTGACTTCTTCTGGGTCAGACTGCCTCAGAGTGTGCAGGACAGGGCCTGATCCACCTGAGCAGCAGGAGGGCTACCTTCCGTTTCCAGTTCTTACAAAGGTTTCTGTGTGGTCCTGCTGATTTAATGTGGAGGCTGCTGGCTTGCACCATTTTGAGTCAGTTAGGTGGACTTGGACTGAACAGATCTTTGTTTCTGATGGGCTTAAAGCAGCCAAAGATCAAGGAATTACCTGATTCCTTTCGTGGACTGTTTAAGGTGTGGAGCTTGTTAAAGAAGAAGAGGCTGGGACACCACAGCTCAGATTACTGGCTGCTCCAAGAACCAGTTATCTATGGGACGTGTTTCAGTCCAGGCTGTCAGGTGGGCTCCACTGCTCAGGCGGTTCTGTGTGTCTAAAGTGGTCACTCTGGGACATGTAGTTCAGCTCGCATGTGCAAACATGGACAATGCAGCTCCTCTTGCCTGCTAATTACAGGTGAAATGGACTCGGGCTGTCTCTCTGTTGCTCCGTAAGTGTAGAGAAGCTCTCAGTTAGTGAGCGGACTTTGTTACAACAGTATTGTGACGGCTTTATTAAACTTGATGAGAACAATGTTTTCCCTTTTGTGAACATTTCCCCAGATTTTAAGGACTGGACAGGATTGTTTTTAGAAAGTGGGAGAAAGAGTTTTCTTTCCAAGATGCAAAAAGAAAATTAATTTATAAAACTCTTTTATTTCCTTTTTTGTATTCTAATTTGCTTGTTTTATTTGCCTCAGTCCATGTTTTAATCTTGTTTTAATCTCATAAAGCACTTCGTAATTTAGTTTTGAAAAGTGCTGTATGAATAAAGTTTAGTCCTATTATTATTTATTGTTTTAGTAGTAGTAGTTCACTTCAGGATTATGAAGATATATCCATATACTAACACATCTCCAGTCCTCTGTCAGTGATGCGGATTTTGCAGCCGGCAGGTTGGGCACTGGCCATGATGGAGGACACAAAAGGGAAGAGGAGGAGGAGGGACAGCACAC
>NC_133220.1:17500-45000 GCF_040436345.1 Pagrus major | reverse complement strand
TCTGTCTCTCTCTGTCTCCCTCTTTGTCTCTCTCTGTCTTTGTCTGTCTCTCTCTGTCTCTCTCTTTGTCTCTCTCTTTGTCTCTCTCTGTCTCCCTCTCTGTCTGTCTCTCTGTCTCTCTCTGTCTCTCTCTTTGTCTCTCTCTGTCTCCCTCTCTGTCTCCCTCTCTGTCTCTCTCTGTCTCCCTCTCTGTCTCCCTCTGTCTCTGTCTCTGTCTTTGTCTGTCTGTCTGTTTTAGAATCAGTTAAATGTTGAAACTCACAGATCAGCAGACTGAAGGAGGAGGAGCTAAGATTTGTTGGTTCTGTTGGTTCTGCAGTCGATGTGTTCTGTTTTTCTGTCTCTGTTCACACTGAATGTTTCTCTGTCTGTGGAAACTTTTATCCCGAGGGACTGACTCCTCCCCCCCTTCATCAGAAAGAGAGAGAGAGAGAGAGAGAGAGAGAGAGAGAGAGAGAGAGAGAGTGTGTGTGTGTGTGTTTCTCTGAGCAGCTTATGTTTGTGGTCAACATGTTGTTTCTTTTCTGCTGTTAGCATGTAGCGACCAGCTCAGAGTTCAGATTAGCTGTTAGCATGTAGCGACCAGCTCAGAGTTCAGATTAGCTGTTAGCATGTAGCGACCTGCTCAGAGTTGGTGTCAGACTCTGTGTTCAGTCCTTTCAGTACATGATGTCGTCATGTACAGAAGTGAACGTGTGCTGTAGAGGTGAAATGTCGCCAACACACAGGATCTGTGAGCTCTCCACATATTTCTCACAGAATAACTGCAGCGTGATGAACATTGTTAGGTTGTAACATATGTTACGGAGGCCGTTACAGGGTCCTCTGTTTACTGACGGTGATTATGTGATGATGTCATTTAGAGCAAAATGCATAACTTTGTCACTTTCCAGGATGTTTGGTGGGTCTGGATCTCAACCACAACACATTATAACTGCATCCATATGGTTATAACCAGTCAGTGGATACATGTTCAGATTAACAGGTGGAAACATGTTAAGAAACACTCAGATCTCAAGGTGATGATGTGTACCATCAGGCCTCTTTTGGTTCCAGCGTGCTCTATGAAATGACACCCTGGAGCAGCTTTCTGCTGGCGCTGCTTGGTTCAGTGTGAACAAACAAAGATGGTGTAAAGGCGAGCGTAGTTGCAGCTATAGTTCAGAGTCTCTGTGTGAAAAGGGTTTGTGTCTGTACAGTTGCCGTCATGATCCCCGTTCTCAGCAGTCTGATTGGGACAATCTTCATAACCTGCAATCAATCCACTCATTAACCCTGCAGCACAGAAGCTCGTCACTCAGCACCCAATCACTGTGCCTCCGCTGTAGTTGAACGTCTCGGCTTCTGTGTCCGATGATCCCCATTTGCTTTTCTACCTGCTCGTCTCTGCCTGCAACTCTGTGAACTTCTCCCCTCTGGTGAGCCTCGCTGCTTCTGCCTCCAGCCTCCAAACTCGTCCTACCATCATCACTGAACTCCTCTCATGTGTGACAGTGGTCAGTAATTATTTTCTGTCATTTGCTTTTACATTGAAGAAAACTACAACAAAACAGAAAAATAAATAAGAATGGGTGTGTAGGGGTCACTACACTCCCTTAACAAACTCTCATCTATTCTTTTCAGACCAGCTGAACACATGAACCACTTTTTATCCTATATGCAGTCCATTTTGGCCAGTGTTGTGCACGGGTCCTTGATTTGGTCCTTAGATAATGAGTCAGTTTTTCCTTGGCATGTTTTTCTTCAACAATGTCCAGGGCTAGGAGGTCAAATTTCAACCAGCCCCTTGTGGTGGCCTTCTTACATGCAAGTAAAGAATTTCGGGGAGATAGATGTCCTTTGGAATTATGTCTCGAGGTATCAGACCCAGGTGCTCAATCCAAGGATCCTTAAGTAAAGGAAGTAAAATCTCCTCAAGACTCTGAAGAATAAAATCCAGTGTAACTGTGGCTGATGCTGAGGACGCTCTCACACTTGGCCCAGTTGCTCTGTACCGTGCCGAAGCACGATCGTCCCTCCTCCCCAGTCCCCCGCTGGCCTGCACTCACATTGGTCTGGCCAGAACCGGGCCTGAGCACGGTTACCTTTTGTACATACGTCATCACGTTGTAGCGCGGTCGCAGCACAATGGAGAACATCACAGAGAACATGACTACTGAATATTTTGTGTTGTTTTGGTGATAGTCGGCCCTCTCACATTCCTGGATTTCTTGATTATGCAAGATGCCGTAATACAGCATGATTACACTATATTATGCTTTGTCCACGTTGCACACCTGTGCTTGTGATAGTGCATGAGCAACCGTACTGTACCAAAGGACGGAGGATGACTGTGGTATTATGTTGTGTTTTATGTTTTATGGTTTGGTAGTCCTGTTTTCGTGGCTTTGTTTCAGTGAGGGTTAGTTTCTTTCTTCATGTGAGAGTAGAGGGTTAGTCTCCAGCTCAGACGGCCCCGGTGGGTTGTCTTGGAGGCCGCCCTTCTTTTGTTTATGTTGGCCGGCCCATCCGGCCCGTTTCTTAGCTTGTTTTGGACTTTTTCCGTTTGATCGGTTAGTGTTTATTTACTAAATGCACCATCGTCCTTTAACTGCAACTTGGTTTGGTTATTTATGTTCTGTAGGGGGTGGTAACAGGAGCCAATCACATGGGGCCAGGTCAACACATTTAGAGGGTTTCACTGTGACTGTCACATTCAGAGGTGAAGTCAGATCTGGTCTGTGGAATTTCATCATTATCATCTATTATTAGTCTCATAGCTCAAATGAAAAAGCCTCGATTTTTCTCTGAAGCACAGTTTGAAGGTGGTGTAGTTATTTTTTAAATTGTTAATCATTTTATATGTAATTTAATATTTATACAGTCCTGCTCACCATTATTGGCACCCCTTCATTTTTTACATAACCTCTACAGTATCGTCAGAAATAAATGGAAATGTACCAAATTTATATCATCAGGATCTTTTAATTGGAGGTCCAAAGTAATTTAACAAAGAAAATTGTTTTTTCAACTTACATATTGTAATTTCAAAGAAGAAACAGAAAAAACAGCATGTGCAGCAATAATGGCACCCCTCTTTAATATCTGGTTGCACACCCTTTGGCAGTGATGACAGCCTCCAAACGTTTCTTATACGCTTCTATAAGCTTCTTGCACTTCTCAGCTGGTATTTTCTCCCACTCTGTCTTTGCAAATTGTTCAAGCTCTTGAACGTTTGCAGGTTTCTTTTCCCCAATGGCAGATTTCAGCTCATACCAAAGATTTTCGATCGGATTGAGATCAGGACTCATGGCTGGCCATTTTTAAAACAGTCCATTTTTTCCTTTTCAACCATTCCTGCGTGCTTTTGGATGTGTGCTTTGGGTCTTTGTCTTGCTGGAGGACCCATGATCTTCGACTCAAACCAAGTTTTCTTACACTGGGTAGGACATTTCGCTCTAAAATCTCTTGATAATTCTCTGATTTCATGATTCCTGTGATACGGTCAAGGCCTCCAGTACCAGATGCAGCAAAGCAGCCCCACAGCATTATGGATCCTCCACCATGCTTAACTGTTGGTAGGGTGTTCTTTTCCTTGTAGGCTTCATTGCGTCGTCTATAAAAAAACTGTTGGTGTGCATTGCCAAAAAGCTCTATTTTTGTTTCATCTGTCCACAGAACATTTTCCCAGAAGGATTGTGGTTTGTCCAGGTACTCTTTGGCAAAGATTAGTTGTTCCTTTTTATGTCTTTTCCTCAGCAGTGATGTCTTCCTTGGCCTTCGCCCATGAAGCCCTGTTTGGTTTAGTGTGCGGCGTATGGTACTTGTTGAAACCATGACTCCAGACTGTTCCAGGTTGGCCTTCAGGTCTTTGGATGTTTGACGTGGTGTTTTTTCCACCATTCGCACCAACTTTCGAAGACTTCTCTCATCAATTTTTCTCTTCCCCCCACGCCCAGGGAGGTTCTTGACAGTTCCATGCTTGGCAAACTTCTTAATAACATTACGCACTGTTGAAACAGGGACACCAAGGTCTTTGGAGATGGCCTTATACCCTTTGGAGGTCTTGTGTTTGCCAATTATCGCACTTCTGATGTCCTCAGACAGCTCCTTTGTCTTCACCATTGTGACAAAGGAACAGGGGATAACAGATGGCTTTTTAAAACACAGAAGTCATCATTCATTGGCTAATTCATGTCACATGGGCACAGACAATTTATCACAGGTGATTCTCATTTGTGATTTACCACAGGTGAGTCACAATGTGTTTCCATACTGATTTACAGCAAAGGGTGCCAATACCAGTGACACAGCAAGCTTTAAGTTTTTCTATTTTTTCCTCCCATTGTTAATTGTTTTATATTGTTGTTTATCATTTGCTCTTTTGTATCAAACACGAGTTCTCTATAGAAAAAAAATGTTTCACTTGATTCATTTTTTTCAGAAGATATTCCACATTATGTACTTAAACTTCATGGGTGCCAATAATGGTGAGCAGGACTGTATATTGTGTTTATGTATTATGTATTTAATTATTATTGGCTGACTAACTGATGTGAAATCACATTTACCATGTTGCTTTTATTTTGAAATCAGTTGGTACATGCTATTACCATAATGTCTAGAATATAGAGGTTCAACCAAACAATGTGATTGGCTCGTTAGTTTAACAGGTTTTTCAAAGTGAAGGCTTCCTGACTGAAGAGATTTGCATTTTATGTTTACAATACTCAAATAAAGACATACAATAAAAGACATGAAATCATTTTATTTTAATATATTTTATGATTTTTTTGTAAACAATACCACATTGCCATAGCAACAACAGTAAAGTGTGATAGTTACCAGGTCTTGTAGTGGAGTTTCAGCCAACAAGCCAGCGTTTCCACATTTGTATGTGTGACACCACTGGATGTTTTTAAGGAGACCTCGGCACAACTTCCAGCAGTGTTTGTAGTGAACAGTCCAGGTACTTTAAGAGGAAACACGACGCTCATGTTATTAAAACTGAAACGTCAAGTTGCAACCTAGGGTTAGGGTTAGTTTCAACATATCCATGGTTTGCAGAAACATTAACTGGCAACATTTATTCTGGTGATTGTGTTGTTGTGGAAGTTAAATATTGGATCTGGACTGAAAGCAGCCTTAAACAAACTTTTCAGAGAAATCCTTGAAATTAGTTGCATCTGTCTGAATCCAAGCTTGGTCTGATCCTGATGGTTGGAAAATGCGACTGGGAAAGCAAAAGAAAACATTCAGTTCAGACTATTTGCAATTTTCCTGCACCTGAAAGCTCCTTTCTCTTGTACTGAAGAGAAGTGAACTGCGTTAAGTGTGATGGGCCTTTCAGACAAGAACCCACCGGGTTCAGCTCAGTGCTGCGGCACTCTAACCCTCTACGATCAGCCGCTGATGCATATTGACTCATAATCAGTTGAGTAATACACTGTGATCAGTTAGTTCAAACACAAGTCCATCATCACATGAAGATATGTTGAAGTAAATATATTTCTAACCAGACAACAGAGGTCAAAATGTTTCATCCATTGAACTGTTAAAACTCAGATTTACTGTTGGAATTAATAATTACAGCTTGATCATCTGTGTTCTGATCATCTGTGTTCTGATAGTTCTGATGCTCCTGGTTCAGAAAACTAAACTGTTTTCTGTTGGTGGAAAATCATCATTGGAGTAAAACTAATAATATATCTGATGCTTTCAGAACAACAATGAAAGAACACAGATGTATTATTATTATTGTTTTATTTATTATGTTATTCATTAAATCAGTTTTCTGTTTTCTCCTTTATGTCATTTTTTTATTTATTATATTTATTATTGATATATTTTAGTTTTCTCTGATTAGATATATTTTAGTTTTCTCTGATTAGATATATTTTAGTTTTCTCTGATTAGATATATTTTAGTTTTCTCTGATTAGATATATTTTAGTTTTCTTTGATTAGATATATTTTAGTTTTCTGAGATTAGATATATTTTAGTTTTCTGAGATTAGATATATTTTAGTTTTCTGAGATTAGATATATTTTAGTTTTCTTTGATTAGATATATTTTAGTTTTCTGAGATTAGATATATTTTAGTTTTCTGAGATTAGATATATTTTAGTTTTCTGAGATTAGATATATTTTCGTTTTCTTTGATTAGATATATTTTCGTTTTCTTTGATTAGATATATTTTCGTTTTCTTTGATTAGATATATTTTAGTTTTCTGAGATTAGATATATTTTAGTTTTCTTTCCGAAGTTCTGTTTCATGTTGACGTCGTTTCTATTTGCGTGTGTATAATTATTGTCACGTGTTTCTCCTCGGGACGTCCACCAGGTGGCGCCCATCCTCCACTGTCTGCCGTGAACCGGAAGCACTTTTTACCAGGGTTGAACGTCATGACCCGCCCTGCTCTGCCTCTGATTGGCTCGTACTCGTTGCCGTCATTGGTTGTGTTTATGTTTAGTCATGTTGATTGGTTAGAGTTTGAGTATGAACATCAGAGTAAGCCAATCAGAAGCAGAGTAGGGCGGATCATGACGTCACCTTTCAGGGAAAAAATATTCACGAACCGGAAGCAGTTCTCTCTCACTTCCCGTTTCCCTCAACACACACGTGTGTGTGTGTGTGTCTGTGAAGAGAAACGGCAGATAACTTGTTCGGGTCTCGTTCAGGTCTCGTTCAGGACCTGTCCACAGTCCGTGTTCCGGTACCGCAGCGCAGTCCACCATGTTGGAGCAGCTGGGTCTGATCGGGACGATCCGGGACGAGGAGGAGAGTCCGGAGGAACCCGACACCGACTCCGACCAGGAGGTGAGTCTGTCCGGCTACACGGCTAACCTTCTCCCCGGAGAAACGACACCACCAGGCTGCTGGAGACGAACCAGAGCCCGGCTGGAAAACGGTAGATTAACCGCTGTTTGATCCAGGAGGTCCGTCACATATGAAAAACACCTGATCCGTACATTTATGTGCATTAATCAATACGATGTTAAGATGATAATTGTAATGGACTTTCAGTTCTGTAGTGTTTACAGTTAGTTAACTTTCTTTACTTTGAATCATTTCCTCAGTATAAATAACATCAGTACCATCAGTCTGAATACAACATTTGATTTTGTGTATTTCTGTCCTGGTTCAGATTCTTGAACTCACTTCTGATCCGACGTCAGTAAAGTTTGAATAGAAATATAAACTCAGATCGTTCATTTAACGTTACTGTGGCTAACATTTAAAAAGTGTGTCACAGAACAACTTTATCAGACTTTAATAAAACAATCAGTGAACATTGTTAAAGAACGTCTGTGGAGTTTGAAGGTTTATAGAGTTTCTTGTGTTTTAACAACAATAATGTAACTAAATGTAATACGGTCAGTAATGTTTAATAAAGGTCACTTATCTTACTGTTTACACAGAAAATCCACTAAGTATGTTGTCTACACCCGAAACATCTAAATATACACAGATGTAAACAATCAGCATAATGTGCGTGTGCGTGCGTGTGTGTGTGTGTTTCAGGATGGGCCGATCGTTCTGAACAGGAAGAAGAAGTTTGGGAGTCACGGGGCGAAAGACTTCAACACTGACTTTGAGTTTGGAGAGAGAGACGGACTGAACGATGACGACGACTGGGTTATGTCTGACATCATGAAACAACTCAAGAACAAGGTAGAACCTGTTCTAAAGTGGTTAGGGAACTTTGGAGCAGAACCTTCAAAGTTCTGGAGGCGCAAAAGATTTGAAGCGCAGAAAGGTTTGAATAATAAACAACGTTAGTATTGCTGTAGTTGGTGTTGCACAGTCTACAGGGTTCTCCTGTTATTCTTTCAGGTGTCTGCAGGGTTCTCCTGTTGTTCTTTCAGGTGTCTGCAGGGTTCTCCTGTTGTTCTTTCAGGTGTCTGCAGGGTTCTCCTGTTGTTCTTTCAGGTGTCTGCAGGGTTCTCCTGTTGTTCTTTCAGGTGTCTGCAGGGTTCTCCTGTTGTTCTTTCAGGTGTCTGCAGGGTTCTCCTGTTGTTCTTTCAGGTGTCTGCAGGGTTCTCCTGTTGTTCTTTCAGGTGTCTGCAGGGTTCTCCTGTTGTTCTTTCAGGTGTCTGCAGGGTTCTCCTGTTATTCTATTAGGTGTCTGCAGGGTTCTCCTGCTCTTCTTTCTGGTGTCTGCAGGGTTCTCATCTTTTTCTTTCAGGTCTCTGCAGGGTTCTCCTGCTCTTCTTTCAGGTCTCTGCAGGGTTCTCATCTTGTTCTTTCAGGTGTTTGCAGGGTTCTCATCTTGTTTTTTCAGGTGTCTGCAGGGTTCTCATCTTGTTCTTTCAGGTGTGTCAGAATGACCTGAATAAGTTGAGGCATCACGTTCTATCATCACCTGAATATGAAGCCCTGATCTTCAGTGTCGTTGCATCTCTGCAGCAAAATGTTGAACACAGTCACGTCTAGGCCTGTCACGATAATCAATAAATCAATTAATCGTACGATAAATTAAAATGAGCTTGATAATTTTGCCGGCCTTGATAATTTCCATTTGCATGCTTGTTTGTTTTCCTCGTGTCAGTCACTAGCCCCATTCACACTGCCGTTTGCATGCGGGGTAAATTATAGAAAAACGTAACTTTGTCACTTTCCAGGATGTTTGGTGTGTCAGGATCTCAATCACAACACATTATAACAGCATCCATATAATTATAAACAGACAGCTGGTACATGCTTAGATTAACGGGGAAACACCGGGGAAACACCTTGGAAAAAAACACATACGTCATCATCATGACGTGTACCGTCACGCCTCCGCATCGCTACAGACAATGGTGCTAACATTGTTGCTGCAGTAAGGAACCGTGGCTGGCCATGGCTCAATTGCTTTGGCCACAACCTCCATCTTTATTTATTTTGGATATTTAAAATGTCTTCTTCACATTCCAATATTAAATATTCTTTAGAAATAAAGGTTTATTGATCTTTGAAAGGGTGTACTTGCATTATTTTGCCATTATCATTATATTAGTTGAAAAATGGTCTCAAAGCGACAATATTATCGTTTATCGCAATAATTTCTAGGACAATTTATCGTCCAGCAAAATTTGTTATCGTGACAGGCCTAGTCACGTCTGATCTGAGACTTTTAGTGTTTTGGTTATGTAACATTCTCCAGCTGTGGGTTTTTTTAAAACTGTAATTTATGTTCACAGAGAACTGCGACCACTCTTGACCAGAAAATAGAGAAAATCAGGAAGAAGAGGAAAGCTGATGTGAGTACACTGGAACGTTCTACTTCCTGCCTGGTCTGATTCTACTTCCTGCCTGGTCTGGGTCTACTTCCTGTGTTTAAGGTGGAGTTTGTTTTGATCTGCAGGAGAAATCAGCTGAGAGTGATGCTGCTGAAGATTCTGCAGGGAAGAACCAGGAGCATGATGATGATGATGATGTGAAACCCCCTGGTGGAGTCGATGATGAAGACAGTGATGATGATGATGAAGAAGAGGATGAGGATGAAGATGAGTTTGACTCAGGCGATGAAGAAATTCTGACCAAATCAGGTGAGTTGGCAGATATTTCAGATTTCTGACAGGAGGAAGAAATTGTTTTGATTGACTGATAATTGAGTGATTCATTGACATCTCATTTGAAATCAGCTGACCCAAGGAGACTGCATTGATTCTGATGTTTAAAGAACCAGATAATCAATAAACTGACATTATGATCATCATATGTTCATATCATAATTCAGTCCAATGAAACAAAATCCTGAACAGAAAACTTCAAAGAGACTGAACTGCACTTTTCACACAAATATGTGTTAAAAATGTAAAGATTTAAACTTTAACTCAGTATTTTTTTATTTATTTTTGACTTCCTGTGGTTGTACTTCTTGTTTCCTGTCAGACACCTTGAGAAACAAAGAGCGACGAGGGAGAAAAAGGAAGGAGGGAGAAGAGGTGAGGAAGAGGAGCTGATGATATCACAGGTTCATTGACAGTTTGCACTGTGTTACCATGGTAACAGTCATGTTTTTCAGGCCCCAGAGTCGTTCTATGAAGATGCGTCTCAGTACAACGATAAGCTGACCTTTGGTGACATGAACCTGTCCCGACCCATCTTGAAGGTAACCACATCTTAAATCTTCTTCTCTGTTGTTGATCAGTCTTCAAGTCCCCCAGCAGAACTATGGAGTTCTCAGCTGGCTCCAGGAGGGGCCCGGCTGGCTCCGGGGGGGTGTTGTGTTTTCTTGTTATTGTTTATGACTTCCTGTTGTGTCCCGCAGGCCATCACAGCTCTGGGTTTCAAGCAGCCTACTCCCATCCAGAAGGCCTGTGTTCCTGTCGGCCTGCTGGGCAGAGACCTGTGCGCCTGCGCTGCTACTGGGACAGGTAACAGAGATGCTGGTACTAGTTCAGCGTACTGGGACAAATTTATAGTACTGGAACCAGACAGATTAATGAAATGATTCCTCTCCTTAGGGAAGACGGCAGCCTTCATGTTGCCAGTGTTGGAGCGTTTGGTTTATAAGCCCAGGACATCTCAGGTGACCCGGGTATTGGTTCTGGTTCCTACCAGAGAGTTGGGGATCCAGGTTCACTCAGTGGCCCGTCAGCTTGCTCAGTTTACCTCCATCACCACCTGCCTGGCTGTTGGTATGACTATTTGCTGAGTCTTTGTTTACTGTCAGTGTCTGTAAAAACATGCAGTGGAATCAAAGGACTAACCTGAGTCTGTACTGAGTCTGGTTTTCAGGAAACCTGTCCCTATGTGTCTCCAGGTGGGTTGGACCTAAAGTCTCAGGAGGCAGCATTGAGGGCGGGGCCAGATGTTCTGATAGCTACACCTGGTCGGCTGATTGATCACCTTCACAACACGCCGAGCTTTGAGCTAACTCACATCGAAATCTTGATCCTGGATGAGGCCGACAGGTAAACACTGACAACTGCAGTTGAGGAAACATTTATCTACCCATAAACGGAGTGGGGGGAAACAAAGGTTCACCTGTTGGGTTTTATTGTGTTTCTTAGAATGTTGGACGAGTACTTTGAGGAACAGATGAAGGAGATCATCAGACTGTGTTCCTACAACAGACAGACAATGCTGTTCTCTGCCACCATGTCAGAGGAGGTACACAAATAACTTACCTACGTCTTGCATATTGGTGTCTCCAGGTGTTTCAGTGTGTCTTGTGACTTCTGTCTCCAGGTGTTTCACTAGCCCTTTTTAGATAGAAAAGGCGGCACATTCTGCCGCCTTGTCTTTCTAAAAGGGAGGCGTAATATTCCTCCTTTTCCAAAAGCCGCCACTTGGCCGCCACTGGGGTAGGCGTAAACATGTGACGTGACGTGAAGCACGAAGTTGGGCAGTGAACAGTGACAACAAATTTGTCTTCAAAATAAGAGCTTTACATTGCACCCCATTGGATTTTAGTACTGGGTTCTTAACGGGTGGCTTTTAATTTGAAAGTAGCGACCGTTCGTAGCTTGCCGCTACACAACAAGCTGACAGCAGCTACTAGCTGTTTGGTTGTGTCCGCTAGCTGTCAGCTACAGAGACCGAGGAGGCGCTAGCGTCTCCCGGATCTCAGCGGCTTTCCAGTTGCTCATCTTGACATCCGAGGATGAAGTGATGGACTGATTGCTGCGATCAGCTGTTTCCTGGCTTTAAAACTCTCCGGCTGTGGGTCGCACAACAGTGCAGGTCATCGACAACTCCACCCATCTCACGCAATTGCTGGCACATTGACGTCTCATTGGCGTCAAATTGGCGGACCAAAACAAACCCCCAATTTGCCGCCTTCTCAGAATCAGAATCAGAATTCCTGTATTGTCCCACAACGGGGAAATTTGTTTGCCACAGCACCCAAAGGACAGAATATTTACAAAAAAACAATAATAAAAAATTAACAATATAAATTAAGAAGGTAAGAAATAGAATAGACTTGTATATACATATAAACATGATATTGTACAAAATTAACAGCAGTGAATTTGTATTTACAATATAATAATAAATATGGGTTTTAGGAAAATTGACAGTGCAGAGTGCAGAATGAGGTCTATTGGGAGCAGTGCTGATTGTAGACTCTGACAGCAGCAGGAAGGAAGGACCTTCGATACCTCTCCTTTACACACTTGGACCTGCGGTACCTCTCCTTCACACACTTGGACCTGCGGTACCTCTCCTTCACACACTTGGACCTGCGATACCTCTCCTTCACACACTTGGACCTGCGGTACCTCTCCTTCACACACTTGGACCTGCGGTACCTCTCCTTCACACACTTGGACCTGCGGTACCTCTCCTTCACACACTTGGACCTGCGGTACCTCTCCTTCACACACTTGGACCTGCGGTACCTCTCCTTCACACACTTGGGGTGTATCAACCTGTCGCTGAAGGAGCTGCCCAGTGCTGTGATGGTGTCCTGCAGGGGGTGGGACTCCTTCACCAGCAGCGATGACAGCTTGTCCATCATCCTGCTCTCTCCCACCACCTGTACTGGGTCAAGAGGGCATCCCAGGATGGAGCTGCCTTCCTGATAAGTTTATCAAGTCTCCTCCTGCCTGCTGCTGAGATGCTGCTGCTCCAGCAGACTACACCATAGAAAATGGCTGATGCCACCACAGAGTCATAGAAAGTCCTCAGGAGTGCCCCCTGCACCCCAAAGGACCTGAGCTTCCTCAGCAGATGGAGTCTGCTCTGACCTTTCTTGTATGTTGCTGCAGTGTGATCAGTCCAGTCCAGTTTATTGTTCAGGTGAACTCCCAGGTACTTGTAAGACGTCACCATCTCAATGTCCGTTCCCAGGATGTTCACCTGTGTGCAGGGTTGTTTGCGCCAGAAATCCACCACCAGCTCTTTGGTCTTCCCGGCGTTGAGCTGGAGGTGGTTCTGCTGGCACCAGTCCACAAAGTCCTTAATAAGTTCTCTGTAGGCTCTGTCGTCCCCGTCCCTGATGAGGCCGGCGATAGCAGAGTCGTCAGAGAACTTTTGTAGATGGCTGTAGGGTGATTGGTGGGAGAAGTCTGCAGTGTACAGGGTGAACAGGAAAGGGGGAATCTGTCTAAATCCGCGGACCTAGCTGCAAAAAGGACAGCCAATTGGCGGCTTATTGCCCAGTATAAAAACGGCTACTGTGTCTTTTGACTTCTGTTTCTAGGTGTTTCACTGTGTCTTGTGACTTCTGTCTCCAGGTGAAGGACCTGGCTGCGGTGTCTTTGAAGCAGCCAATCAGAATTTTTGTTAATAGCAACACTGATGTGGCTCCGTTTCTGCGACAAGAGTTTGTCCGAATCCGACCAAACAGAGAGGGAGATCGAGAGGCTGTAGTGGCTGGTGGGTACTCAAAATATTACTAATAATGTACTTTTACTTATACTGCATTACTCATAATACTACTAATAATGTGGTAGTGCGTCCACTGCAGTAGTAACACTGTGTGTTCTGTCAGCTCTGCTGACTCGGACGTTCCAGGATCATGTGATGTGTTTCACTCAGACGAGGAAGCAGGCTCACAGACTGCACATCCTGCTGGGACTGATGGGACTGAAGGTTGGAGAACTGCATGGAGAACTGAGCCAGAACCAGAGACTGGAGAACCTTAGGTACACACACACACACACACACTCACACAAGCCATGACTGAAGAACCTCTAGTACACAGACAGAGAACCAGAGACTGGTGAACCTCAGTAATACATATATCCAGAGACAGGAGAACCTCAGGTACACTTAGAACCAGATACAGGAAAACCACCGGTTCACATAGAACCAGAGACAGGAGACCCTCAGGGACACATAGAACCAGAGCTAGTAGAACATCAGGTACACAGACACACAGTAGCCCCATTCACACTGGCGTTTGAATGCAGGGATCCTGCACCAATTCTCCGCATCCTCCTCTGTGTGAAAGTCTCAGATGCGGCAAGGGGTGAAATTTCGCTGCGCCTCTGTAGGTAGTGTCGGAGGTAGTGTCAGAGGTAGAGTCAGAGGTAGAGTCAGAGGTAGAGTCAGAGGTAGAGTCAGAGGTAGAGTCAGAGGTAGAGTCAGAGGTAGAGTCAGAGGTAGAGTCAGAGGCGCAGTATTGGTGAACCGATCCAGTGTGAACGGATAAGCCAGCGGCGCGAAGCAAGGGCATGTCGATCTGACAGTCTGATAACTAAACAGGTCCGATAACTAAACAGGTCCTTCACTCAACAAAATAAAAGGAAAATGTCCCACAAAGCAACCTTACAGGACCAAACAACAGTAACGTAGTAACTGGTCGTGTCTTTGGCAACTTATGTGAGGAAAAAAATACCACAGTTATACGTGAAGAAGTGTCTGTCAGCCTGTCGGTCCTACCTTCAGGTAACTTTCCCCTAGAAAACAGCCTCCCTCCCCGCGAGTGAGAGAGTCAGACAGCGTCCTGTTTACTGATGGTAATTATGTAATTATGTTATTTAGAGTGAAAACGTAACTTTGTCACTTTCCAGGATGTTTGGTGGGTCAGGATCTCAATCACAACACATAACAGCATCCATAAGATTATAAACAGTCAGCGGGTACATGTTTAGATTAACAGGAGGACACCAGGGGAAACATGTAGAAAAAACCACAGACATCATGCTGATGTGCACCATCACGCCTCTTTTGGAGCCGCAGCGCTGGCTTTCTGTGTGAATTGCACACTGGTTCGTCTTTTACGCTGGAGCTGCTTGGTTGTGTGTGAACAACCAACGGCAGAGAATTGGCGAACCGCCGCTGCGGCGATAATGTGGCGTCTCTGTGTGAAAAGGGCTAGTAAAACAAGGTGTTCTGTGAAATTGTGTTTGCGTTTGAAATGACCTACTTTGTTCTCCTGATTCTTTGTTTTCTTCAGGCGGTTTAAAGATGACCAGATCGATATATTGGTGGCAACAGATGTAGCAGCCAGAGGTCTGGACATCGATGGAGTTAAAACAGTGAGACGCACTCCCTTCGTAATTCCTGTGGAGTTACTCTGAGGTTACCACAGAGTTACTGTGAGGTTACCACAGAGTTACTGTGAGGCTACCACAGAGTTACTCTGAGGTTACCACAGAGTTACTGTGAGGTTACCACAGAGTTACTGTAAAGTTACTACAGAGTTACTGTGAGGTTACCACAGAGTTACTGTGAGGTTACCACAGAGTTACTGTAAAGTTACTACAGAGTTACTGTGAGGTTAACACAGTTAGTATAGAGTCACTGTAAGGTTACCACAGAGTTACTGTGAGGTTACCACAGAGTTACTCTGAGGTTACCACAGAGTTACTCTGAGGTTACCACAGAGTTACTGTGAGGTTACCACAGAGTTACTGTAAAGTTACTACAGAGTTATTGTAAAGTTACCACAGAGTTACTGTGAGGTTACCACAGAGTTACTGTGAGGTTACCACAGAGTTACTGTAAAGTTACTACAGAGTTACTGTGAGGTTACCACAGAGTTACTGTGAGGTTACCACAGAGTTACTGTGAGGTTACCACAGAGTTACTGTAAAGTTACCACAGAGTTACTGTAAAGTTACTACAGAGTTACTGTGAGGTTAACACAGTTAGTATAGAGTCACTGTAAGGTTACCACAGAGTTACTGTGAGGTTACCACAGAGTTACTGTGAGGTTACCACAGAGTTACTGTAAAGTTACTACAGAGTTATTGTAAAGTTACCACAGAGTTACTGTAAGGTTAGCACAGAGTTACTGTAAAGTTACTACAGAGTTATTGTAAAGTTACCACAGAGTTACTGTAAGGTTAGCACAGAGTTACTGTAAGGTTAGCACAGTGTTGGTACAGAGTTACTATGTGGTTATTAGCAGTCACTGCAGAGTCATTGCAGCTATCGTCGTGTTATTGTTGTGTTGCTATGGTGTTTGTGTTCGTTTGTATCTCCATCAGCTCCTCACATGAACACATCATTTTGTCCATTTTAGACACTGTTTGATCAATTTGTCTGTCCAGGACATTTTCAGTGAAGCTAATCTTTATCTCCTTTCTCTCCGTCCCTCTGTCCCCCTCTGTCCCTCCCTCTTTCTCTCTGTCCCCGTGTTCCTCTCTGTCCCTCTCTGTCCCTCCCTCATTCTCTCTATCCCTGTGTTTCTCTCTGCCCCCTCTGTCCCTGTTTTCCTCTCTTTCCCTCTCTGTCCCTCCCTCCCTCTTTCTCTCTGTCCCTGTGTTCCTCTCTTTCCCCCTCTGTCCCTCCCTCTTTCTCTCTGTCCGTGTTTCTCTCTGTCCATCTCTCTCCCTGTTTTCCTCTCTGTCCCTCCCTCTTTCTCTCTGTCCGTGTTTCTCTCTGTCCATCTCTCTCCCTGTTTTCCTCTCTTTCCCTCTCTGTCCCTCCCTCCCTCTTTCTCTCTGTCCCTGTGTTCCTCTCTTTCCCTCTCTGTCCCTCCCTCTTTCTCTCTCTCCATCTCTCAGGTGATAAACTTCACCATGCCGTCCACCGTGAAGCACTATGTTCACCGTGTTGGACGGACAGCGAGGGCTGGTCGTTCAGGACGTTCGGTGTCTCTGGTTGGAGAGTCTGAGAGGAAGATGCTAAAGGAGGTGGTGAAGTCAGCCAAGACCACTGTGAAGGCTCGAGTCCTGCCACCAGGTACGCACACTTGAGAGACAAACAGGACGTCTTAGTGTGAGCAGTGAGACAGGGCAGTGTGTCCAGTAAATAAATCAATCCTGTCATGTTCCTTGGATCTGTCTCCAAGGAACAATTTCAGGATTGATTACAATGAACGGATGTTTAACAGATGCGTCTAACCCTAACCCTATGATTGTAAACAGAACAGGAAGTAAGAAGTGTGTGTGTGTGTGTGTGTGTGTGTGTGTGTGTTGCAGAGGTCATCCTTAAGTTCAGAGACTTGATCTCTAAACTGGAGAAAGACATCGAAGCTGTGGTGAAGCTGGAGAGAGAGGAGAGAGAGCTGGCTGCGTCCGAGGCTAAGGTACACCATTACGCCTGGTGTCCTCAGGTTACACTGTCACACAGCTGCCAGCCAATCAGAATCAAGAATTCTCACACTCGCATACAGAGCAGAAAATCTCCTGTCACCAGAACAAAAGTGTCAGATTCTTTGATTAAAAGTCACTTGTATGTCAAACCCGTTGTTAAAGTGTGTGTGTGTGTGTGTGTGTGTGTGTGTGTGTGTGTGTAGTTGAGTGTGGCTCAGAAGCGTCTCGACGGCTCGGCCTCCAGTGAGTCACAGAGAGTTTGGTTTCAGACTCAACAGGAGAGGAAACAGAGCCGCAGTGAGTATTAATACATACACTGCAGCACTAATACACACTCTACTACTCCACTGCAGTACTCTGTAGTTTTCCAGACTGTATTTTAACTTGTTCTCCTCTTTGCCAGTGTCGAAGGCTCTGCAGGAGTTTGATCTTGCTCTGAGAGGGAAGAAGAAGAGAGAAAAGTTTGTGAAGGACGGCAGGAAGAAGGAGCTGACGGTATTAATAATATTAATAACCAAACTGATCAATAAAAGAATCAATGAGTGACCAGCTGAGTCTGAAGGTGCAGAGGATTCACGTGTGGTAACATTGCGTGGTTTCTACAGTGTAGCTCATTAAATTTGTGATAAATTGCTTGAAGTTTGGATTGAAGCCAAACGAGTTCACACGTCTCCAGATGAATGTTTTATTAAATGTGGTGCAGCGACGCACCTGTAGCTGCATTTCTCATTGAAACTCCAGAACTGAAGAGGGGAGATGCCACAGCAACCATGTCTGTTTTAGTTAGTCGTGTGAAAAAATGCTGCATCAGTAGAACAGCAGTTTGTTTATGTGCAGAGACATGTTGCCTCTCACACCTGTGCAGTTTGTAGCTACTTGGCCATCAGCTGTAGTCGTTGTGGTGTGTTCAAGTGCAGCAGAGACACAGGAGACATGAAGTGACACAACAGTAGAGCTTCCACGCAGCTGGTTCTGACGTCAGTTTGTTGTGTCAGTGACTAAGTTCTCTGGTCCATCCTGTTTTCTATACAGAGAACAAAGTTCAGATAGAAGAAAATGTTCTCGTGTCCAGTGTCTTTTCCTTGCATTTCACATGAGCGCAGCACAAGATGAAACATCACATACCAACATACAACTTAACATTTTACAGTCGTAGTGAGAGCTCTGTCTGTACCATCGATGATGTTTGTGTTTCAGTCTGAGGAGCGCGCTCAGTTCGAGATCCTGAAGGCTCAGATGTTTGCCGAGCGGGCAGCCAAGAGAGAGAGACGACCCAAGAGAGCGAGAGCGATGGTGGAGGACGATACGCCGACCGCAGGTCCAATATACTGCCTCAGTACACAGAAATACTGTATCACTACACAGAAATACTGCATCAGTACACAGAATTGCTGCATCAGTACACCGGGGGGGGGGATACTGTCAGTACACAGTCTGATGAAAGTTAACTGTGTCTTTGCGCAGCAGCCAATAAGAAAGCAGGAAAAGGAGGCAGGAAGTCTGTGTTTGATAAAGAGCTGACCAACACAAGCAACAAGGCCCTCAAACACTACAGAGCAGGGTGAGACACTTGTCTGTATGCCTGTTCACCTGTCTGTCTGTCTGTCTCGTCACCTATCTATAAACTTGTCCATCTGCACACCTGTCTCACTCGTCTCATCTGTGTGACCTGTCTGTCTCTTATGTGTCGTTACAGACCGTCCTTTGCAGACAGGAAGCGTCTCGGTTTGGACAGGAAGCATCCCGGCAACTCCAGGTGAGTTTGACCTTTTTTCTGTGTCTCTCTCTGGGCGACAAAGTTAAGATGGCTGACGCTCTGTTTTCTCCATAAGGTTCAAAAAGAAGAAGAAGTGAGAGACAAGATGGCCGCTCAGAGCTGCAGTTGTCTGGCCGTCGTATGTGTGTTTACTGCATCAATGTTTCAGCTGTTTTGTTCATTAAAGACATTTTAAATAAAGTTTCAGTCTTTTTTTAAATGTGTCAGTTTAGTTTGTTCACAGACCAGACAAACGACACGAGTTTTAATACTGAAATACAAAGAGAGGGTTAGGTTGGGGGAAATTAAATCCTTCTCCCGAAGGAGAAGGAGGATGCACGGTCCATCCAGCCCATCAGACTACTCGTACTCCTGGTCCCACACCTCCACAATTTGAGTTGGGTATATAATTAATAATGGTCAGCAAATGATTGTTTTTAATGAAACTATATAGTTATGTTTTAAAACATCCACATATTGAGTGGGTATTAAGACTCGGCCATCTTGAATGGCGTGCGGCGAGTTTCATTTTTCCAACACTGTTTAGAGGACTTTAGGATGTTCGCGGTCTCACCAAATTTGGCACGTAGCTTCTAACCTATGTGTATGTTAATTCAATACCACAACTGCCCTCAGGTGCGGCACAACAGCTCAGTAGCGCCCCCTAATGTCTTTTCCCATTTGGTACGTACAGACAAACTCCTACAAACACCAAATTTGGCACATCCATCACCAGTCACGAACATTGATATCTGATATTGGTCTGGGCCTTTTAAGTGCAAAGATGGCACCGCGGCGCCCC
Organism: Pagrus major; assembly: GCF_040436345.1. Taxonomy (NCBI): domain Eukaryota; kingdom Metazoa; phylum Chordata; class Actinopteri; order Spariformes; family Sparidae; genus Pagrus; species Pagrus major. Next base: position 25,536 of record NC_133220.1, on the reverse strand, counting down.
CACGAGGATTGAAAAGGGCACTTAAGCCTGAAGCCCCGCCTCCTACAGGCACATACATGAAAGAAATTTGGTATGCATATGTATCATGACCAGACGCACAAAACAAGAATCAACACCCATACCCTCAGTCCAACAGGAAGTGTGCCATTTTGATTCGAAGTTGAGATTTCGCTGCATTTTGTAACCCATTTCCTGCCTTGTGAAGCGTATGGGCTGTCGTCCTCCAAAGGTGTCGGCGTGTAGTATGTTGATAAAAGAAATTCTGCGAAGGCAAGGCCGGGTGGATATGATAGACCAATCTTTATTGAAACAGATCTCAAGCCAGCGTCCGAACCAGAGTGTGGCCACTCCCTGGTATTCTCAAATCTCGGCAAAGTGATTCCCAAAATGCTTTGCCCTCTGCTCTATCAGAACTCCTCTCGGACCCTCAGTCTTAGGAGATCAACCAAATTCACCCCCGTTCTCTGGTGTGCAGGTCCTTTTTTAGAGTCCATTCGCTCATGCCCGCCTGTTTCTCTAATTGTTTACTTTTGGGGAACTGAGGGCCCCTCTATCCTGTTGGAAAAGAATGGGTCTGCATAACATCTCTCTCAAGGGAATATGTGTGTGCGTGACTATGTTGATGTTAGTCTCTCTATACTTAGATGGAAATGTATACATTAAATCTACCCTGAACCTCTCTCTATCCTTAGATAGAAATGTATACATTGAACTTCTGAACTAGTCAGTCCTTGGTGTGGGGCCTCTTCCTTTAGCTATTCTCTGACGCACACTACAGGACTAATATGTTGTTGTCCTGGACATGAGACCTCTACGTTTTCCCCTTCCCACATATACTTAAAGGGAAGCATCTGGTCCTGTCCCATCCTGTCCTGTCACTCAGAGCTCAGGAGGTATAAGAAACACTCAGACACTACACTTGTACTTTAATGAACCCGTCCTACAGATTTAACACCACAGACTTCACATTCACTCAGGATCATCTTCAGACCTTGAAGATGAAAAGTTATCAAAAGATTTCGCCTCAGTTGTACCTGGTGGGCGTGGCAGTGCAGTCAATTTCGATCCTTCACCATAAAGCAGGAAGTACTTATAACTTCAACATACAATTTCCCATCTACACCAAATTTGTCACACATGTAGAGGGGTTCGGCCTGAATACGTCTATGGATCAATACTGTGTTAAGTGAAAAGATGGCTCTATAGCACCCCCTGGAATATTTCTAACTTGAAGCCCCGCCTCCTCCAAGCACATACATGAACGCAATTTGGTATGCATGTGTATCATGACCAGACGCACAAAATACCTCAGGCACCAAAACCCTCAGTCCAACAGGAAGTCAGCCATTTTCATTCAAAGTTGATGCTTCACCATAAAGCAGGAAGTCCTTATAACTTCAACATACAATTTCCCATCTACACCAAAATGCTCACACGTGTAGAGGGGCTCGCCCTGAATACGTCTATGCATCAATACTGTGTCATATCTATAGCGCCCCCTAACGCTGGGTCATGTGAAGAACAACTTCCTCCAATCTTCATGAAATTTGCAGGACTCATAGGTTTCATCGATTTAGACAGGAATAAATTTTGTGGAATTACTCGCCCCAACAGAAAGTTGGCCATCTTGGATTGCATGCAGCATGCCCTAACCCTAACCTTAACCCTTTTTTCCAACATACAATTTCCCACCTACACCAAATTTGTCACATGAAGAGGGGTTCGCCCTGAATAGGTCTATGCATCAATACTGTGTTAATATGTCCATAGCACCCCCTGGAATATTTCAAACTTGAAGCCCCACCTCCTACATGCACATACATTAACGAAAGTCGGTACGCATATGTATCATGACCAGATGCACAAAAAACCCTCTTCGACCCATACCCTCAGTCCAACTGGAATTTGGTGATTTTGGTTCAAAGTAGAAATTTTGCTGCCATTTTCACCCATTTCTATGCCTCGTACTTTATCTATCTCCTCCTAAAGATTTAACACCATAGACTTCACATTCACTAAGTATCGTCCTCAGACCTTGAAGATGGCACTGTTGTGTTGTGTTTTGTGTCACACGTGTCCCATTTAGGTAGGAACGTTTCAACAGGCAACGGGCAAGCACACATCTAGGCGTGCGCCCCAACCCTAAACCTAAGCCATGCGGGAGTAGTTTGGCTTCCTGTCTCATCAGCCCTAAATGCCAGCCCCCCTCGCTACGGATGCCCTCTAGGTCATCAATCAATTCTGCAGTTCAGGTCAACAGGAAGTGCTATTATTGCGTTCAAGAAACCTTTAAATCATAATTAAAATCATAATATCATTGTTTTATAGAGATCATCGTTGTTTTTAATGTACATGAATTATTGCTGTATTAAACTAAATATTTATTGTTTTTAATCTTCATGGATGATTTTTGTATTAAATCTGTCCAAGTTGTTGTTTTTAAACCTCCATCCATTCCTTTTGTATTTAATCTGTCTGAATAGTTTTTTTTGTTTGTTTTTTTCCAAATATATTAATTGAGTTTTTCATTTACAAAACAAGCTCAGCAAAAACACACGTCCTCACAATCAATGTCAATGAAAAAGAAATACATTTTTCAAAGAAAACAATACGATACATAGGTGCCCTTTATATCAAATTAAGCCACAGTCAGTCAAATATAATGCTTGAAATTGTTGAAGCCACTGTGGAGTTAGAGAAGCGGAGGTATGGAGTCCATATCTTTGTGAATTGTCCTTTTGAAGAGTGGAGCAGACAGGTCAAATATTCAAGAGGAAAACACTCCATGATTATCTTATGCCAGTTTGCTTTAGAAGGAGGTTTATCATTTATCCATGACATAAAAATATTCTTTCTTGCTGCATATGCAAGAATGTTGTACAATCTGCTGGAACTATTGCCAACAATTGCATCTTGACTTGGATGCCCAAGTAGCAAAGAAACAGGGTTCATAGACAAAGCTCCACCAAATATTTTTCCCATATCTCGCAGAACATCTATCCAATATCCTTGAATTTTAGGACAGGACCAAACACAATGAGTATAGGTCCCCACTGAGATTTTACATTTCAAGCATAAAGGAGAAAGCTCTGGCTTTATTTTGTGCCTTCTGTTTGGAGAGATTTGTAAGCGTTGTAGGATCTTAAATTGCATCAGCCTAGCATGGTTACACACAGAAGGGTTAGGGGTTAGGGTTAGGATAAGAGGTATTAGCAGGAGTACACATGGGTGCACGCCGTTTTTGGTGAATATCTTTTGACAGGAAGGTGCCAGAGGGATGGGAGGCAGGTGCACCCCCCCAAAAGTGAGGAGTGGCTTTCCAACGGCACCAGGCCCGAGTCCGTGCGACCTCCCCTTCCGGAGGTGTGGAGTTGGGCACCACAAGCGCCGCAGCCCGTAGCCAGCGGCCGTAGGCATGTTTGCTGGGGTAATTCTGGATGTTTTGTGTGATATTTTCACATGATCTGTGTTTCTGTTGTGCCAGCATTGAAGGGCAAAGGTTAACTTTTTGAAAAAATTATGTTGGTAACATCCTGTAGCATGTTTTCTCTTGTTAAATGGTATCACAACATGCAGGTGCAATTGATTGAAAACTTAGTCTGGCAGAGAGGCTGAAGAACCATGAGCAAATAAACTGTGATTAGCTGTTCCTCCAAAAAGAAACAAATTCACACACTGACACAGATGGACAGGCAGGTAGGCAGGCAGGCAGGCAGGTAGGCAGGCAGTAAGACAGACAGACAGACAGACTGACTTGCAGGCAGACAGGCATTATTAAAGGAAGGTTGGTGATGGTTATGGCCAGATTGGTTAGGTTTAGGCATTATTAAAGCAGGGTTGGTTATGGTTAGGTGAAGTGGTAAAGTAGTTGGAGTCTCGCCCTATGTTAGGGTTAGGATTGGTTATAGGGATGAAAACCACTGACTTCCCCCCCTGACAAGAATGTATTTGTTAATAACTTTTGATAGGGTTAGGGTTAGGGGGGGGTTAGGGTTAGGGTTAGGGTTAGGGGGTTAGGGTTAGGGTTAGGTAAAGGGAATATATCTCGATGACTCTCCCCGGCACCAACCTTCTGGAAGGCCCAGTTTGGTATGGAGAGTCAAAGGCAAGGCACGGGCCGACGCATGTCACACTTAGTTTCCGAGTTGCTTGTGGAGACAGGGAGGAGAGAGAGAAGAAGGGGGTGGTTTTATGTGGATGAATCAATTATAATCTGGTGGTCTAATGTAAGTAAGGTTTAGAGGAAGAGTTCTGTTTGGATGAGATTATGTTGAGGTAACTGAGTAAAAACGGATTGGTTGAGGTTAGGGTTAGAAAAAAGTTGAGTTTAGGGTTAGGGTTAGGGCTGGAGGAAGGAACTGGTTAGGGTTAGGAAAAGGTAAAGGTTGGGGCTCATATGAGATATGTTGAGGTAATATAGTAGCAACAGATTAGTTGAGATTAGGGTTAGGGTTTGGAATTAGGGTGGTTAGGTTTAGGAACGTGATAGAGGGTTGGTTAAGTTTAGGGCAAGGTTAGGGTTAGGGCTAGAAGAAGGAGTTGGTTCGGGTTAGGAAGGGTTAAGTTTAGGGTTAGGGTTAGGGCTGGAGGAAGGAGTTGGTTAGGGTTAGGGTTAGGGGCGGGGAACTGATCCCGTCTCCAACCTCCGGAGACTGGGAAGTCGTCCCGTCTCCGGTAGGAAACGGGAGGTGCTCTCTCCGTCCACCCTCCTCTCTCGTCCTGGTACGGCTGGCGCGCCGGCCGGCGTCGACCACCCCGTTGGACCAGGGTCCAATCGTCCTCAAAATAATCACTCATTAAGGTGAGTGTAAAATAAATTGTTTTTTGAAAAAAATAAAATAAAAATGTTTTAATTATAAACAAACAACTAAGGAAGGTGTGTCCAGCAACGTTTCGACCCTCTCTGGGTCTTCCTCAGGCCAATGACACACAAAAAACTAATTTCCTACTCTTTTTGTTGGATAGCTGGAGAGCGATGTGATCAGCTCGGAGTCCAGGTGAGTTATGAGCTCTTGCTGGAGCTCCTCCCTTTTATACCCTCTGTTTGTCTTGTGAAATTTTAATTCAAGCTTAACTCTGAATTGGTTTTTTTAGGTTTTAAAGGTTAATGGATTTAATACAGGTAAGTATATTATGGATTAGTTTTTAAAGGTAAGTATATTATTAATTGTTGTAATTAATTTAAGGTAAGTATTGTTTTTATTATTGTATATTTTTATGGTAAGTATAAATGTCTTAATCAACCATTCCCCTATGTATTTAAATTTTCTCAACTATATTTATTGAATAGGACTTTTAATGTTAGTAAATAAAATATATTTATTGTATTTATGAATTATTTTTTTATTATTAAAATTAATGTATTTATAGATCCCTTATATCTTATAGGGGTAGGGGAGTGGTTAGGATGAGGGAAGGGGGAGTGGTTAGGGTTAGGGAAGGGAGAGTGGTTAGGGTTAGGGAAGGGAGAGTGGTTAGGGTTAGGGAAGGGGGAGTGGTTAGGGTTAGGGTTAGGGAAGGGGGAGTGGTTAGGGTTAGGGAAAGGGAAGTGGTTAGGGTTAAGGAAGGGGGAGTGGTTAGGGTTAGGGAAGGGAGAGTGGTTAGGATTAGGGTTAGGGAAGGGGGAGTGGTTAGGGTTAGGGAAAGGGAAGTGGTTAGGGTTAGGGAAGAGGGAGTGGTTAGGGTTAGGGTTAGGGTTAGGGTTAGGGTTAGGGGCGGGGAACTGATCCCGTCTCCAACCTCCGGAGACTGGGAAGTCGTCCCGTCTCCGGTAGGAAACGGGAGGTGCTCTCTCCGTCCACCCTCCTCTCTCGTCCTGGTACGGCTGGCGCGCCGGCCGGCGTCGACCACCCCGTTGGACCAGGGTCCAATCATCATCATAATACTCACTCATCAGGTGAGTGTGAAATAATTAGTTTTTTGAAAAAAAATAAAATAAAAATCTATATTAATCTAAACAAATAAGGAAGGTGTGTCTGCTGCAACGTTTCGACCCTCTCCGGGTCTTCTTCAGGCCAATGACACACAAATAACTAATACTTTTCCTCTATTCTCTCGGACAGCTGGAAAACATGTGCTCAGCTCAGAGTTCAGGTGAGTAATGAGCTCCTGCTGAAGCTCTTCCCTTTTTATACCCTCTGTTTGTCTTGTATAATTTTTTAGTTAAGCTTAACTGTGAATTGTTTTTTTAGGTTTAAAGAAGGTAAGTATATTATAAATTGGTTTTTTTAAGGTAAGTATATTTATATTTATGAATTGTTGTAATTAATTAAAGGTAAGTATTTAATATTAATTGTTATAATTTATTTAAGGTAAGTATTATTTTAATTGTTGTATATTTTTGTGGCAAATATAAATTCCCTTGTCAACCATTCCCCTATGTGTTTAAAATTTTAAAACTATGTATAATAAGTAGGATTATTAATTGTAGTAAAGAAATTATATTTATTGTATTTATTAATTATGTTTTTAATATTATGAATTAATGTATTAATTAATCCCTTATATCTTATAGGAATTGGGAAAGAGGAGTGGTTAGGGTTAGGGAAGGGGAAGTGGTTAGGGTTAGGGAAGGGGGAAAGGGTTAGGGTTGGGGAGAGGGAAGTGGTTAGGGTTAGGGAAGGGGTTAGGGTTAGGGTTAGGGAAAGAAAAGTGGTTAGGGTTAGGGAAGGGGTTAGTGTTAGGGAAAGGGAAGTGGTTAGGGTTAGGGAAGGGGAAGTGGTTAGGGTTAGGGAAGGGGAAGTGGTTAGGGTTAGGTAAAGGGTATGATAACCAGTTGAACAAATGTTCGATTCGCGTGTGAACATTTTAGAGCGATGGGACCTTGACCTACCCCCCCAAATGTGGCTACGAGGATTCCGAATCTGTCCTCGATTGGCGCCTAGGATGTTCGTGGGCGGAGCTATGGCGATTTTAAAAGTGAAAATGTTCGATTCGCATGTGAAGATTTTAGAGTGATGGGACCTTGACCTACCCCCCCAAATGTGGCTACGAGGATTCCGAATCTGTCCTCGATTGGCGCCTAGGATGTTCGTGGGCGGAGCTATGGCGATTTTAAAAGTGAAAATGTTCGATTCGCGTGTGAAGATTTTAGAGTGATGGGACCTTGACCTACCCCCCCAAATGTGGCTACGAGGATTCCGAATCTGTCCTCGATTGGCGCCTAGGATGTTCGTGGGCGGAGCTATGGCGATTTTAAAACTGAAAATGTTCGATTCGCGTGCGAACATTTTAGAGCGATAGGACCTTGACCTACCCCCCCAAATGTGGCTAGGGTTAGGGTTAGGGTTAGGGTTAGGGTTAGGGGTTAGGGTTAGGGTTAGGGTTAGGGTTAGGGTTATAGGGATGAAAACCACCGAAGTCACCCCCTGACAAGACTTTATTTGTTAATAACTTTAGGGTTAGGGTTAGGGTTAGGGGTTAGGGTTAGGGGAGGGGGAAAAATCCTGTCTCCTGTCGGAGGAGGAGAAGAATCTGTCCCGCCCCCATCTGGGGGCTGGGACTTCATCCCTCCTCCAGTCAGAGACTGGTGGGGCTCTCTCCGTCCACCCATCTCTTCCATCCTTGTCCGGGTAGCGCGCCGGCCGGCGTCGCCCACCCCGTTGGACCAGGGTCCAATCGTCTTCAAAATAATCACTCATTAAGGTGAGTGTAAAATAAATTGTTTTTTGAAAAAAATAAAAATGTTTTAATTATAAACAAACAACTAAGGAAGGTGTGTCCAGCAACGTTTCGACCCTTTTGGGTCTTCCTCAGGCCAATGACACACTAAAAACTATGTTTTGTTTCTCTCGGATAGCTGGAGCGATGTTCTCTCTTCGGAGTCCAGGTAAGTAATGAGCTCTCCCTTGGCTCCTCCCTTTTATACCCTCTGTTTGTCTTGCTATTAATTTGGTTTAGTTTTAACTATGAATTGTTTTTTGTTCCCAATCTAGGTAAATGGAATCGAATTGGATTTTAAGGTAAGTAACGTGTATTAAATGAATTGTAATTTTAATTTAAAGGTAAGTAATTTATTGTTGTAATTGTTATGTGTT
>NC_133220.1:0-10000 GCF_040436345.1 Pagrus major | reverse complement strand
TGGGCTTTCCAACGGTGCCATCCCCGAGTCTGTACGAGCTTCCGTTTCGGAGCTACGTCACTTCCGGTTTCGATTTTCCGTATCTCGGGAACGGAAGGTCGTAGAGACTCGGGACCAAGACTGGCGTGTTCAGCGCCCTCACAAACCATCTGACGGATCTTGTTTCCAAGTTCGTAGCACCTTCGGTTCCGGAGTTATGAGCGTTTGAAGTTTCCCATTCAAGTCAATGGGAAGTGGTGAAATCCGCCTAAGTGTTTTTGAAAAAACGTTCCCCAGAACATGCTTAGGAGCACGTTTCAGGCCATTTGGAGTCTATATATACCTATAATAAAAATTGAAATTTTGGTGAAATTTTGTGAATTTTTTCAAAGTGTAACCCTAGGGTTAGGGTTAGTGTTTTTGAAAAAACGTTCCCCAGAACATGCTTAGGAGCACGTTTCAGGCCATCTGGAGTCTATATATACCTATAATAAAAATTGAAATTTTCGTGAAATTAGGGTTAGGGTTGGAGTAAGGGAGTGGTTAGGGTTAGAATAAGGGAGTGGTTAGGGTTAGGATAAGGGAGTGGTTAGGGTTAGGGTTAGGGTTAGGGTTAGGGGTTAGGGTTAGGGTTAGGGTTAGGGGTTAGGGTTAGGGTTAGGGTTAGGGTTAGGTTATAGGGATGAAAACCACCGTTGTCACCCCCTGACAAGACTTTATTTGTTAGGGTTAGGGTTAGGGTTAGGGGTTAGGGGTTAGGGTTAGGGTTAGGGTTAGGGGGTTAGGGTTAGGGTTAGGGTTAGGGTTAGGGGTTAGGGTTAGGGTTAGGTTATAGGGATGAAAAGGGTTAGGGTTAGGGGAGGGGGAAAAATCCTGTCTCCTGTCGGAGGAGGAGAAGAATCTGTCCCGCCCCCATCTGGGGGCTGGGACTTCATCCCTCCTCCAGTCAGAGACTGGTGGGGCTCTCTCCGTCCACCCATCTCTTCCATCCTCGTCCGGGTAGCGCGCCGGCCGGCGTCGCCCACCCCGTTGGACCAGGGTCCAGTCATCATTGAATTCACTCATCTGGTGAGTGTCCAATAATTGTTTTTTAGAAAGAAAAAAAATATAAGAAAATAAAAATCTATTTTAATATTAAACAAATAAGGAAGGTGTGTCGGCAACGTTTCGACCCTTTTGGGTCTTCCTCAGGCCAATGACACACTAAAAACTATGTTTTGTTTCTCTCGGATAGCTGGAGCGATGTTCTCTCTTCGGAGTCCAGGTAAGTAATGAGCTCTCCCTTGGCTCCTCCCTTTTATACCCTCTGTTTGTCTTGCTATTAATTTGGTTTAGTTTTAACTATGAATTGTTTTTTGTTCCCAATCTAGGTAAATGGAATCGAATTGGATTTTAAGGTAAGTAACGTGTATTAAATGAATTGTAATTTTAATTTAAAGGTAAGTAATTTATTGTTGTAATTGTTATGTGTTATATATGTATATTTTTATGATATTTTTATGATAAATGTAAATATTATTGTGAACCATTCCCCTATTTATATTAAACTTCCAAATGTTTTAACTATGTTTGTATGTTGTATTTTTAATATTGATTAAGGATATTAACCCATATTTATTAATATATTTTTTATGAATTCATATATATATATATATATTTTTTAATTATTTATAAATCTTTATCACTCTCCAACCCTCGGAAGGGGAACGGGAAGGGAAAGGGAAAGGGAAAGGGAAGTGGTTAGGGTTAGGGTTAGGGAAGGGGGAGTGGTTAGGGTTAGGGAAAGGGAAGTGGTTAGGGTTAGGGAAGGGGGAGTGGTTAGGGTTAGGGAAGGGAGAGTGGTTAGGGTTAGGGAAGGGAGAGTGGTTAGGGTTAGGGTTAGGGAAGGGGGAGTGGTTAGGGTTAGGGAAGGGGAAGGGTTAGGGTTAGGGAAGGGGAAGTGGTTAGGGTTAGGGAAGGGAAGTGGTTAGGGTTAGGGAAAGGGAAGTGGTTAGGGTTAGGGAAGGGAAGTGGTTAGGGTTAGGGAAGGGGTTAGGGTTAGGGAAAGGGAAGTGGTTAGGGTTAGGGAAGGGGTTAGGGTTAGGGAAAGGGAAGTGGTTAGGGTTAGGGAAGGGGTTAGGGTTAGGGAAAGGGAAGTGGTTAGGGTTAGGGAAAGGGTTAGGGTTAGGGGTTAGGGTTAGGGTTAGGAAAAGAGGGAAAGGGTTAGGGAAGTGGTTAGGGTTAGGGAAGGGGTTAGGGTTAGGGAAAGGGAAGTGGTTAGGGTTAGGGAAGGGGTTAGGGTTAGGGAAAGGGAAGTGGTTAGGGTTAGGGAAAGGGTTAGGGTTAGGGGTTAGGGTTAGGGTTAGGAAAAGAGGGAAAGGGTTAGGGTTAGGGGTTAGGGTTAGGAAAAGAGGGAAGGGGTTAGGGTTAGGGTTAGGGGTTAGGGTTAGGGTTAGGAAAAGAGGGAAGGGGTTAGGGTTAGGGTTAGGGGTTAGGGTTAGGGTTAGGAAAAGAGGGAAGGGGTTAGAGTTAGGGTTAGGGGTTGGGGTTAGGGTTAGGAAAAGAGGGAAGGGGTTAGGGTTAGGGTTAGGGGTTAGGGTTAGGGTTAGGGAAAAAAAAGGTTTAGGGTTAGGAAAAGGGGAAGTGGTTAGGGTTAGGAAAAGGAAGGGGTTAGGGTTAGGAAAGGGTTAGGGTTAGGGTTAGGGGTTAGGGTTAGGGTTAGGAAAAGAGGAAAGGGGTTAGGGTTAGGGTTAGGGGTTGGGGTTAGGGTTAGGAAAAGAGGGAAGGGGTTAGGGTTAGGGTTAGGGGTTAGGGTTAGGGTTAGGGAAAAATAGGGTTAGGGTTAGGAAAAGGGGAAGTGGTTAGGGTTAGGAAAGGGAAGGGGTTAGGGTTAGGAAAGGGAAGGTTAGGGTTAGGAAACAGGGTTAGGGTTAGGGCTAGGAAAGAGGGTGGTTGGGGTTAGGAAAGGGGAAGAGTTAGGTTTAGGGAAATGGGGTTAGGTTTAGGCAAGGGAAAGGGTTAGGGTCAGGGCCGGGCAGGGAATTTCTGATTTAGGGTCATACTCACAAAAGGGAAAGAATGGGGTTAAGGCCCAAAAAAAATTAATGGAATTAATTAGGGCAAGTGGCTGAGATCAAGCACCTTGATTTGCGTTTCGATTGACATTGAGTCCTAATGGTTCTCTGGTTCCCAATGTGAAAATCCAGTATCTTTCAATTTTCTTTCGCTCTAAATCTGTCCAATCAGTGTTTCTTTGCAAACCAGCCATCCTAACAGAATTCAAACCGTGGATCAAAAAATGATTAACTAATGGTGTTTCCACTTCTCGTCTATTCTTGATATTGTATCTATGTTGATACATACGAGTTGACAATGAGTTCTTAGTCTCTCCCACATATTTTATCCCACACTTGGTACAAAATAAAACATAAACACAATTCGTGGACCTGGGACTAAAACTCTGCTTAATCTTAACTATCTTCCTGTTCTTACTACTATGTATGAACTGTAACTTAGTAAATTGCTCCTGTAAAAGCTGGGTCTTCGGAGCTTGTAACGACGGCAACTTAGCTCTGACTAAATAGTCCCGCAAACTCTTATTCCGCCTATAAGCGGAGATGACCTTTGACCCTGGGATAATTTCCGGGTCTTCTAAGTGTTTCTTGTAATTAGATTTACACCCTCTGTGTAAATTGACACTGTTTGTTGAGTAAGTCGTGATTAGGGGAATTAACTTCCCAGTCTCCCTGTCCTTTGTACACTCAAAGGTATTAAAACATTGTCTTAAAAAGGATCTGGTATACCCTCTCTCCCTAAGGGCCTTGAATAGAATAAGGGTGGCCTCCTTAAATGTCTCCTCGCGAGTACAGATCCTCTTGAATCTGAGAATTTGCGATTTGACGATTCCCCGAAATGTATGTCGTGGGTGGAAGCTACTCCCAAAGAGTAGAGCGTGTGTATCAGTTTTTTTGAAAAAGACTTTTATGTCCAATTGGTGTGTTTGTAGAAAATTTGGTCCTTTATATACCGTAGTATCCAAAAAGTCAATTGATTGTTGATTAAATTCAGCTTTTAATTGGATCGAGGGATCATGGGAGTTCAAGATCTCTAAGAACTCTTGAAATTCCATCTCCGAACCCGTCCATACACCCCAAATATCATCAAGATATCTTAAATAATGTAATGGTTTTTTGTGGCATTTTTTGAAAACCTCCTCCTCCCAATTGGCCATGAAAATATTGGCATATGCCGGGGCGAATCGTTTTCCCATTGCTGTCCCCTTAATTTGCAGATAGAATTTTTCGTTGAAAACAAAATCATTCTTGGTTAAATTAATTTCTAAGAGTTGCAGTAACTCCGCATCTGGTCTTTTAGGATCGGGGTACTTGGCAAACCATCTTTTAACTGCATTCATCCCACTTGGAATATCAATGTTTGTATATAGGCTAGCCACATCCATGGAAAAAAAATATGAATTGGACGGAATTCGTAGGTTTTTAATTATCTCAATGAAATGATACGTATCCTTAATATAGGCAGGATGTTTGTTCGACAAGGGATTCAAATGGTAATCTAAATACTCTGCTGTATAATACGTCTCGCTCCCACAATCGGAGACGATTGGACGTCCGGCAGGTACTTCAAAGGGAACAGTCCAACTTTTGGGGTCCTTATGAATTTTGGGGAGAATGTAAAAACGTCTTTCCCTCGGCTGTATATCGCCTTTTAAATATTTACGCTGTTTCTCATTAATGAATTTCTTCTTTTTTAATTTTGTCAAAATTTCGTCCACTAATGGAATCGTGTCTAAATAAATAGGTTTGTCTAATTTTTTATAATATACCTCATCCCTTAATTGTCGTTGTACTTCTAAATTATATTGTTCCCTGCTCATTAAGACAACTGTGGCACCCTTGTCCGCAGGCTTAATTATAATATGCTTATTATTTTTTAACTGTTTAAGTGCCTGAATTTCATCCCTTGTCAAATTACTATTTTCTAATATTTGTCTAAATTGACTTTCCAATAGATTTTTATCATCGTCAATTAAATTAATTATTTCATCTGGAATTTTCTCCCTGGGAGGTGTCCAATCCGAACCCTCTGTGAATCGAGGTATCTCGGTTTGAACAGAGTCCTTAAAATAGGATGCCAATTGAATTCTCCTGTGATAATTTTGTAAATCAAATTGTAACTGAACCTTCTGGTTCCTGCCTACATTATAAGATGGTACAAATGACAACCCCTTACTCAAAAGAGAATGCTGTGCCTGTGTAAGACTAAAATTCTTGGCTAGAACCATAATGTTTTTCGTGGTAGAGGACCATCGTCCCTCAACCCCCTCATGTCTAAGACTTAGAGGGCGGTGAAGTTTAACAGGGTGGCCCAGTAGTCTAACATAGCTCTAGCTGTGCGCTCAGTCCAATGAACGTTGTCCGCCCCTGTCTCAAAGTACTCCTCATCTAGTTCAGGAATCCCGGGCAAGTTCTTAGCTATGTACTGGTTCAAAGTCCTAACAGTCTGTTTGTCTTCCTCAGGAAGTGCTGGAGAAAAATTTATCTGAGGAACCCAAATCTCAGCGTGTGGAAACGACTTCCTCGCCGCTCTCACCGCTCCCTGCAGCTGCTTGATCGAAGTCTCCCTCGCCTTCTGGTTCCGATGGTTAAGTCCGAATGACAATACCACCTTCTCTACTGTCCCTACTGTCCCTACACTTCCCATCTTCATCATCAAGGCCTCCGCATGTCGAAAGTTGGCTCCCGGGTAGCTATCGATTTGCAAATTTGGGATGTCATATTCCGGTATTGTAGACAAATTAGAGTCCCCCAATATGATCCATTTTTTGTGGACCCTGAGAGTCCAGTCTGACATCTTTCTATCCGAATTGGCATGTCTTGTCACTCTTTGTAGCTGTCGAACTGGGGTAGATGCTCTGCTCAGCAGTTCCTCAAAGTCGTCCTCCTCGTCAGTGTCATAAGTCTCTTGACGAGCCTCAACTTGGGCCATGTCTTGGTTGTCAGTGTCATAAGTCTCTTGACGAGCCTCAGCTTGGGCCATGTCTTGGTGAGTCTCACCTAGAGCTACGTCCTGTCTCGTCACTCTTCCCCTTTCCTCTGGCTTCGTCTGGACACCCAACCTAGATGATCCAAATACATCCTCAAGTTCCTCCAAATGGGACTTGTTGCGACTAGGAGAGCTGACCTCTTTCTCCTCAAAAAAGTCCAACAGCAAATCCTTCTCCGGGGCCGCCGGTTTGCGCGTCCCAGTTCTCAGCTGCCTTCGCTCCAAAGGCTCCAACTGTGGTAGCTGCAATGTCTGATCCCGGGGCTGTTCCCCCAGCATGGGCCAATCTTGGTTCTGAGGTGGGTCTTTGGGTGGAGGTTGGACAATAGCAGTTCGAGGACGTACTATTTGTCCCCCTTGTGTGGTGGCATCTCGGGATGGCCCTGCTTGTGCCACCTGTGAGGCCGACTTGGCTCTCTGGTTAGTACTAGTCATGATCGCCTGGGGCAGGATAGTGGTTGTCGTAGTCTGTCGGGGCTGATTAGTGTTCGTCGGTGTCGTCGTTGTCTGGGGTTGGTTAGTGTTACTTGTCGTGGGACGGGGTTGGTTAGTGTTACTTGTCGTCGGTCGGGGTTGGTTTGCGTCCGTAGTCGTAGTCGTTGTCTGTGGCCGGTTGTCCTCTTCTACTCTAGCAGCGACCAGTGCTTCCACTGAGTCTATCACTTCCTGAGTCAGATGCGGCAGATTACGCCTAGCCCATCTAACTGCCACTTGGAATGGCTCCTTCCATCCTTCATCCAAAAGTCCAGCTAGCTCCTCGAACAAGTTCTCTAACCCTGTCTCATAATGTTCTTGCAGGATGAGCTGGGTGGTGTATCCCCAATTCTCTGCGTTACCCTTAATCAGCTCAAAAGTCTTTTGCTCGGGAAACGCCGGTCTGATCATATTCGTCAAAACCTCACTCATCCTAGCAATCATCCTTGGGGGCTGCTTGCCCTCTTTCGGAGCAACATTTTGGAGATGATGCACCATCTTGAGCACTGCGTGCAGTTTACGGGTCAGCCGTCTGAAGTGTGGGCCAGCCGGCCGTCTCATCACTTCGTCTTGACCATCGTCCCGTAGAGGAGCCCATCGGCGGGTGGGTCTCTGAACCCCATCCGCGTTGAAGCCTTGTCTATCGGTCCGTGGAGGCACCCATCTGCGGGCGGGTCTCCGAAAATCTTGACGGACCACATCCGCGTAGGTCCTTGACTGTGGCCCCGCGTAACGAGATTTCTTGGGTGGAGGCACTGGCCGGTAAGGGGAGGGGGAAAAATCCTGTCTCCTGTCGGAGGAGGAGAAGAATCTGTCCCGCCCCCATCTGGGGGCTGGGACTTCATCCCTCCTCCAGTCAGAGACTGGTGGGGCTCTCTCCGTCCACCCATCTCTTCCATCCTCGTCCGGGTAGCGCGCCGGCCGGCGTCGCCCACCCCGTTGGACCAGGGTCCAGTCATCATTGAATTCACTCATCTGGTGAGTGTCCAATAATTGTTTTTTAGAAAGAAAAAAAATATAAGAAAATAAAAATCTATTTTAATATTAAACAAATAAGGAAGGTGTGTCGGCAACGTTTCGACCCTTTTGGGTCTTCCTCAGGCCAATGACACACTAAAAACTATGTTTTGTTTCTCTCGGATAGCTGGAGCGATGTTCTCTCTTCGGAGTCCAGGTAAGTAATGAGCTCTCCCTTGGCTCCTCCCTTTTATACCCTCTGTTTGTCTTGCTATTAATTTGGTTTAGTTTTAACTATGAATTGTTTTTTGTTCCCAATCTAGGTAAATGGAATCGAATTGGATTTTAAGGTAAGTAACGTGTATTAAATGAATTGTAATTTTAATTTAAAGGTAAGTAATTTATTGTTGTAATTGTTATGTGTTATATATGTATATTTTTATGATATTTTTATGATAAATGTAAATATTATTGTGAACCATTCCCCTATTTATATTAAACTTCCAAATGTTTTAACTATGTTTGTATGTTGTATTTTTAATATTGATTAAGGATATTAACCCATATTTATTAATATATTTTTTATGAATTCATATATATATATATATATTTTTTAATTATTTATAAATCTTTATCACTCTCCAACCCTCGGAAGGGGAACGGGAAGGGAAAGGGAAAGGGAAAGGGAAGTGGTTAGGGTTAGGGTTAGGGAAGGGGGAGTGGTTAGGGTTAGGGAAAGGGAAGTGGTTAGGGTTAGGGAAGGGGGAGTGGTTAGGGTTAGGGAAGGGAGAGTGGTTAGGGTTAGGGAAGGGAGAGTGGTTAGGGTTAGGGTTAGGGAAGGGGGAGTGGTTAGGGTTAGGGAAGGGGAAGGGTTAGGGTTAGGGAAGGGGAAGTGGTTAGGGTTAGGGAAGGGAAGTGGTTAGGGTTAGGGAAAGGGAAGTGGTTAGGGTTAGGGAAGGGAAGTGGTTAGGGTTAGGGAAGGGGTTAGGGTTAGGGAAAGGGAAGTGGTTAGGGTTAGGGAAGGGGTTAGGGTTAGGGAAAGGGAAGTGGTTAGGGTTAGGGAAGGGGTTAGGGTTAGGGAAAGGGAAGTGGTTAGGGTTAGGGAAAGGGTTAGGGTTAGGGGTTAGGGTTAGGGTTAGGAAAAGAGGGAAAGGGTTAGGGAAGTGGTTAGGGTTAGGGAAGGGGTTAGGGTTAGGGAAAGGGAAGTGGTTAGGGTTAGGGAAGGGGTTAGGGTTAGGGAAAGGGAAGTGGTTAGGGTTAGGGAAAGGGTTAGGGTTAGGGGTTAGGGTTAGGGTTAGGAAAAGAGGGAAAGGGTTAGGGTTAGGGGTTAGGGTTAGGAAAAGAGGGAAGGGGTTAGGGTTAGGGTTAGGGGTTAGGGTTAGGGTTAGGAAAAGAGGGAAGGGGTTAGGGTTAGGGTTAGGGGTTAGGGTTAGGGTTAGGAAAAGAGGGAAGGGGTTAGAGTTAGGGTTAGGGGTTGGGGTTAGGGTTAGGAAAAGAGGGAAGGGGTTAGGGTTAGGGTTAGGGGTTAGGGTTAGGGTTAGGGTTAGGGTTAGGGTTAGGGTTAGGGTTAGGGGGTTAGGGTTAGGGTTAGGGTTAGGGTTAGGGTTAGGGTTAGGGGGTTAGGGTTAGGGGTTAGGGTTAGGGTTAGGGTTAGGGTTAGGGTTAGGGGGTTAGGGTTAGGGTTAGGGTTAGGGGTTAGGGTTAGGGTTAGGGTTAGGGTTAGGGTTAGGGTTTAGGGTTAGGGGTTAGGGTTAGGGTTAGGGTTAGGGTTAGGGTTAGGGTTAGGGTTAGGGTTAGGGGTTAGGGTTAGGGTTAGGGTTAGGGTTAGGGTTAGGGTTAGGGTTAGGGGTTAGGGTTAGGGTTAGGGTTAGGGTTAGGGTTAGGGTTAGGTTATAGGGATGAAAACCACCGTTGTCACCCCCTGACAAGACTTTATTTGTTAGGGTTAGGGTTAGGGTTAGGGGTTAGGGGTTAGGGTTAGGGTTAGGGTTAGGGGGTTAGGGTTAGGGTTAGGGTTAGGGTTAGGGGTTAGGGTTAGGGTTAGGTTATAGGGATGAAAAGGGTTAGGGTTAGGGGAGGGGGAAAAATCCTGTCTCCTGTCGGAGGAGGAGAAGAATCTGTCCCGCCCCCATCTGGGGGCTGGGACTTCATCCCTCCTCCAGTCAGAGACTGGTGGGGCTCTCTCCGTCCACCCATCTCTTCCATCCTCGTCCGGGTAGCGCGCCGGCCGGCGTCGCCCACCCCGTTGGACCAGGGTCCAGTCATCATTGAATTCACTCATCTGGTGAGTGTCCAATAATTGTTTTTTAGAAAAAAAATATATAAGAAAATAAAAATCTATTTTAATATTAAACAAATAAGGAAGGTGTGTCGGCAACGTTTCGACCCTTTTGGGTCTTCCTCAGGCCAATGACACACTAAAAACTATGTTTTGTTTCTCTCGGATAGCTGGAGCGATGTTCTCTCTTCGGAGTCCAGGTAAGTAATGAGCTCTCCCTTGGCTCCTCCCTTTTATACCCTCTGTTTGTCTTGCTATTAATTTGGTTTA
>NC_133219.1:42400539-42404142 GCF_040436345.1 Pagrus major | reverse complement strand
ACCCTAACCCTAACCCCTAACCCTAACCCTAACCCTAACCCATCACACACTGAAAGAATACAACACAGTGCTATACAATGACTTTATTCATCACAGAACCAACACATACTTACTAATCTTTTTCACATTACCAGTCTCCACTCGCTCACGTGCTCACATCTGCTTCATTTTCCTGAAAAACACAAAAAACTAAAAAGACTCCAAATGGCCTGAAACGTGCTCCTAACCACTTTCTGGAAAAACAATTTTGTTAGGGTTACACTTAGAAAAAAATCACTAAATTTCAAGAAAATTTCAATTTTTCTTATAGGTATATATAGACTCCAAATGGTCTGAAACGTGCTCCTAAGCATGTTCTGGGGAACGTTTTTTCAAAAACACTTGGCCGGATTTCACCACTTCCCATTGACTTGAATGGGAAACTTCAAACGCTCATAACTCCGGAACCGAAGGTGCTAGAGACTTGGAAACAAGATCCGTCAGATGGTTTGTGAGGGCGCTGAACACGCCAGTCTTGGTCCCGAGTCTCTACGACCTTCCGTTCCCGAGATACGGAAAATCGAAACCGGAAGTGACGTAGCTCCGAAACGGAAGCTCGTACAGACTCGGGGATGGCACCGTTGGAAAGCCCATGCCTAGTCAGGGGGGGGTAGAACTTGGTTTCAAGTCTCTACGACATTCCTATCAAAAGTTATTAACAAATAAAGTCTTGTCAGGGGGTGACAACGGTGGTTTTCATCCCTATAACCTAATCATTGGCCTAGTCCCTGACCCTGGCCCTAACCCTAACCATTGGCCTAGTCCCTAACCCTAACCACACCCTTTGTCCTAACCCTAATCATTGTCCTAACCCCTAATCCTAACCACATTCTTTGCCTTAACCCTAATCATTGTTCTAACCCCTAACCCTAACCACACTCTTAAAAATTTCATAATTACAAATATTTAAATTTTATAATTAATTAAAAACATTTATAAATACTTAAAATATATAAAGATATAAATATATACTCTATAACATTACATTTGTTTGGCATTGGGTTAAAATTGTGTGGAAAGGGCTTTAAAAACTATTAGACTCATTAAGGGAATGAAAACACTAAGTTAAAAAGACAAGCGAAAAACAGAGGGTATAAATAGAGGGAACATAGGGAGAGAGCTCATTATTCATTTGACCAGCATGCAGTACAGAGCTCTTTCGGCAGCCAGCATTGCAAGCCAGCTATAGTTTTTTTGTGTGCCAGTACCTGAAGAAGACTCGTACAGAGTCGAAACGTCGTTTATTTTGGCACACCTTCCTTTGTTCTTTATTTAAAAACAATTTATTTTTTTGTTTTATTTTTTCTAAAAACACAAGTTTGATACTTTCCTCCTTTTGGAAAGCTTTTTAAGTTTATTCAATTTTTTCAACAATAAAAACAAAAGTTTTTTTAAAAACTAAAAAAAGGAAAAAAAACCATGACTGATTGGACTGAAGTCCGGTACGGCAAACGCCGCGGTAACCGGCAAGTCCGCTGGGACCAGAGGGGCGGGAGATCCTATGGGTGGATGGACAGTGCACCCACCTTCTCCTCTCGGAGGGGGTATCAGGATCCCTATCCTAACCCCCTAACCCTAACCCTAACCCCCTAACCCTAACCCTAACCCTAACCCCCTAACCCTAACCCTAACCCTAACCCCCTAACCCTAACCCTGACCCCCTAACCCTAACCCTAACCCTAACCCCCTAACCCTAACCCTAACCCTAACCCTGCCTCCCATGACTCTGGCACCTTCCTGTCAAAAGATATTCATCAAAAATGTCTTGCACCGGGGTGCACTCCTGCTAAAAACTCTTATCCTGGAGCTCTCGGCTACAACCAGCAGCACTGGTGATGCCAGACCTGAGGAGACAAGCTGCAGCACCTATGCTGCCTCGTCTGCCTGTCTTTGCCCCCTCCTGTGGCGGCCCAGGAGCACTGCAAAGAGTGACGCACTTAGTTTTTGTGGGTGGAAAACCGCTACTGCGAGCAGCACAGGCGATGCCTCACCATTAATGATGCTCCAAGTGGGCTCAATGGCTGTTTTTACCCTCAATCTGGCACCTTACCATAACCAATCCTCCTTTAATAATACCTGTCTGCCTGCAAGTCAGTCTGTCTGTCTGTATGTGTCTCTGCAAGTCAGTCTGTCTGTCTGTCTGTCTGTATGTGTCTCTGCAAGTCAGTCTGTCTGTCTGTCTGTCTGTCTGTCTTACTGCCTGCCTGTCTGTCTGTCTGTCTGTCTGTCTGTCTGTCTGTCTGTCTGTCTGTCTGTCTTACTGCCTGCCTGTCTGTCTGTCTGTCTGTCTGCCTGTCTGCCTGCCTGCCTGTGTCAGTGTGTGAATTTGTTTCTTTTTGGAGGAATAGCTAATCACAGTTTATTTGCTCATGGTTCTTAAGCCCCTCTGCCAGACTAAGTTTTCAATCAATTGCACCTGCATATTGTGATACCATTTAACAAAGAGAAAACACGCTGCTGGATGTTACCAACGAAAATATCACACAAAACATCCAGAATTACCTCAGCAAGCGTGTCTACGGCCGGTGGCTGAGTCCTGCAGCGACCTGAAACGCTTGTGGTGCCCGACTCCACACCTCCGGAAGGGGAGGTCGCACGGACTCGGGCCTGGTGCCGTTGGAAAGCCGCTCCTCACTTTTGGGGGGTTGCACCTGCCTCCCATCCCTCTGGCATCTTCCTGTCAAAAGATATTCATCAAAAACAGCGTGCACCAGGGTGCACTCCTGCTAAAACCTCTTATCCTAACCCTAACCCTAACCCTAACCCTAACCCCCTAACCCCTAACCCTAACCCTAACCCTAACCCTAACCCTAACCCTAACCCTAACCCTAACCCTAACCCTAACCCTAACCCTAACCCTAACCCTAACCAATTTCCTAATCCTAACCCTAACCAATTTCCTAATCCTAACCCTAACCAGTTTCTTAATCCTAACCCTAACCAATTTCCAAATCCTAACCCTAACCAAATTCTTAATGCTAACCCTAACCAATTTCCTAATCCTAACCCTAACCAATTTCCTAATCCTAACCCTAACCAATTTCCTAATCCTAACCCTAACCAATTTCTTAATGTTAACCCTAACCAAGTTTGGAAATTTAACCTTACCCACTTCCTTAATTCTAACCCTAACCACTCCCCCTAACCCTAATTACTTTCATAACCCTAATTACAATCCTAACCCTAATTGGTAATTTTATTGTATATTAAAAAACAATTGTCCAGTTAAAAACAATTTGATTATCTTCTAAAAATTAAATATTCATCTTAAAAACATTATAAATTCATGGAAAACTTACCTCTTAAATAATTAAAACCAATTCATTAAACACCACTTTAATAGTGGATTGTTCACTTACCTGAAAAACCAAAAATTAAAAAACAGGGGGAGGAGCCAAGTAGAGGATAAAAGGAGGAACTCTGGAGAGAGAGCTCACTTTGCCCCTGACAAGCAGACAGGAAACATACCCCTACAGCTAGTCTACAGAGCAAGCTCTTAGTTTTTAGTGTGCCAGGCCTGAAGAAGACCTTTTCGGTTGAAACGTTGCCTTTTGGCACACGCTT
>NC_133219.1:42358039-42380539 GCF_040436345.1 Pagrus major | reverse complement strand
GAGGAGGATGACTGGACCCTGGTCCAACGGAGTGGTCGACGCCGGCCGGCGCGCCATCCGTACCAGGATGAGGAGAGAGGAGGGTGGATGGAGAGAGCAGCCCCCGTTTCCTTCCGGAGACGGGATGATTTCCCAGTCTCCAGAGGCTGGAGACGGGATCAGTTCCCCGCCACTAACCGGCCAGTGCCTCCACCCAAAAACTCTCGCTATTGGGGCCCACAATCAAGATCCTACGCGGATGTGACCCGCCAGGACTACCAGAGACCTGCCCGTAGATTTGTTCCACGACGGAATGACAGGTATGACCGTAGTACTGACAGGAATGACAGGTATGACCGTAGTACTGACAGGAATGACCAAGTTAAAAGACAGCCAGCTGGCCCACAGTTTAGACGGCTTACCCGCAAACTTCACGCATTGATCAAGACGGTTCACCATCTTCAAAATGTGGTTCCAAAAGAAGGGAAACAGCCCCCTAGGATGATTTCAAGGATGACGGAGGTTTTGACTAACATGATTAGACCTGCATTTCCCACGGAGAAGACCTTTGACCTGGTAAAGGGCAATGCCGAAAATTGGGGGTACAATACCCAGCTAATCCTGCAAGAACACTATGAAGCAGGTTTAGAGACATTGGAAAAGGAGATCTCCGGACTTTTGAGTCAAGGATGGAAAGAGCCCTTCCAGGTGGCTGTTAGATGGGCAAAGCGCAATCTACCGCACCTTACCCAAGAGGTTATCGAGGCCGTAGAAGCGCTCATCACAGCCAGAGAAGAGAGTGACGATCAACCCCGGCCGGGGACGTCAGATGACATCCAGGGACAGCGTGAGACCACGATCCCGGGACAACGTCAGACCAGAACGACTGTTACGACTATGACAGAAGGACCCAGTCAGAGTGTCAGACGGGCCTCACAATCTGAACAAGCGGGACCATCCCGCGTGACTACTGCAACATCGCCACGACCACAACCTGCACCACATCCACAACCTGCACAACCTGCACCACCTCCACTACCTTCACAACCTATACCACCTCCACAACCAGTACCACAACTGGTACCACCTCCACAACCTACACAACTTCCACAACCTGCTCAACCTCCACAACCTGCACAACCTTCACAAGTGCAGTTACCCCAGAACCAGGAAGTACACCCTCCACATTTGGAGCCCTTGGAGCAGAGACAGGACAGGAGTAGGACACAGAGCAAGGGAAGAGTGGAGACAGAGGAATTGCTTCTAGACCTAGGAGGAGAGAAGAAGATCAGCTCTCCAAAATCGAACAGGTCCTATGTTGAGGAACTGGAAGACCTGTTGGGCTCGGCATATGTGAAAGACATCCAAAGAGGGCCCGAGGAGGGAACTAGACGGGAGACGGTGGAAGCCCAGGTCCATTTTGAAGCAGGCGATCTAGAGGAAGCAGATGATCTGGAGGAGGCCATTGATCCGGTGGACGCCATTGGTGACTTTTGGAATGGGACATCCACCCCATCAAGACAACCCCAAAAGGTTACAAGACATGTCACTTCTGACCGCAAGATGGCTGAATGGGACCTCATGGTTCATAAGAAATGGCTGATAATAGGGGATTCCAATCTCTCCAGGATTCCTGCTTATGACATTCCGAATCTGCAGATTGAGAGTTATCCGGGAGCCAGTTTCCGCCACGCAGAGGCCTTGATGGTTAAAGCAGGGAGTGTCACGACAGTAGAGAAAGTAGTATTGGCGTTTGGACTGAACCATCGGAGCCAGAAGGCGAGAGAGACGTCCATCAAGCAGCTTCAAGGGGCAGTTAGAGCGGCTAGGAAGTCGTTCCCCTATGCTGAAGTGTGGGTTCCCCAGATTAACTTTTCTCACACCTTGCCGGAGGAAGAGAAACAGACATTGTTGACTCTGAATCAGTACATTGCAAAGAACTTACCGGGGATTCCTGAATTAGAAGAGGAGTACTTTGCGACAGAGAGGGACAATGTCCATTGGACGGGAGACACAGCAAGAGCCATGCTTGACTATTGGTCAACCCTGTTAAACTTGACCGCCCTCTGAGTTCTATACGGGAGGGGGTTGAGGGACGAAAGTCCTCATCCGCAAAGAACGTTTTAGTTCTAGCCAAAGACTTTTTTCTTTCGGAACCACAACAAACACTTTTGAGTAAAGGATTAACATTTATACCATCTTTAGATATAGGCAGGAATCAAAAAATCCAACTTCAATTTGATTTACAGACTTATCATAGAAAAGTCCAATTGGCATCCTATTTTAGGAATTCAAACCAAAATGAGATACCTCGTTTTACAGAAGCTTCCAATTGGATACCTCCAATAGAGAAAATTCCAGAGGAAATTATTAATTTAATGGAAGAGGACAGATTACTTTTGGATGAACATTACAGACCAATTAGGGAAAAGGATAATTTGACAGTAGAAGAAGTTAAGGCACTTAGAGATTTACAGAATTCGAAACATATTGTAATTAAGCCTGCTGATAAGGGAGCAACAGTTGTTATATTAAGTAGGGAGCAATATGTATTGGAGGTACAAAGACAATTGAGGGACACAGTGTACTATAAAAAATTAGATAAACCAATTTATTTGGACACTATTCCATTAGTTGATGATATTTTAAAGACATTAAAAAAGAAGAAATTCATTAATGAAAAACAGAGGAAATATCTAAAAGGGAATTCACAACCCAGGGAAAGGAGATTTTATATTCTTCCAAAGATACACAAGGATCCGAAGAGTTGGACGGTTCCTTTTGAGGTGCCCGCTGGACGTCCAATAGTCTCCGATTGTGGTAGCGAGACGTATTACACAGCGGAATTCTTGGATTATTATTTGAATCCACTGTCAAATAGACATCCTGCCTATATCAAAGATACATATCATTTTATTGAGATAGTTAAGAGTTTAAGGATCCCGCCCAATTCATATTTTTTTTCTATGGATGTGGCAAGTTTGTATACAAATATTGATATTCCAAGTGGGACAGAGGCAGTTAGAAAATGTTTTGCTAAATATCCCGACCCCAAACGGCCAGATGTAGAGTTACTGCAGTTGTTAGAAATTAATCTAACTAGAAATGACTTTGTTTTCAATGGTGAATATTATTTACAAGTTAAGGGTACGGCTATGGGAAAACGTTTTGCCCCGGCCTACGCCAATATTTTCATGGCCAATTGGGAGGAAGAGGTGTTTCAAAAATGCCACAAGAAACCCTTTTACTATTTACGTTATTTAGATGACATTTGGGGTATATGGACGGGTTCCCAAGTGGAATTTCAAGAATTTGTTAATATTTTAAACTCTCATGATCCTTCGATTCAACTTAAGGCGGAAATTGACAAACAATCCATTGATTTTTTGGACACTACAGTGTATAAAGGACAAGATTTTCAGGAAACACAAAAATTGGATATAAAAGTATTCTTTAAAACAACTGATACACACGCTTTACTTTTTAGAACTAGTTTTCATCCACCACATACATTTAGGGGTATTGTAAAATCTCAAATTCTTAGATTCAAGAAAATCTGTACACGCGAAGAGACATTTAAGGAAGCTGTCCTTATTCTTTTCAAAGCTCTGCGTGAGAGAGGTTACACAAGGTCGTTCTTAAGACAGTGTTTTAAAACCTTCCGGAGTAGAAAAGAAAGGGAGGATGGGAAACTAATTCCATTAATTACTTCCTTTTCGACCAGCAGTATCATTTTAAATAGGAAATTTAAATCTAATTTTGAAAAGCATATTAGTAACTCAGGAGTTATCCCAGAGTCTAGGGTAATTTCCGCCTATAGAAGGAACAAAAACTTGCGGGATCATTTGGTGAGAGCCAAATTGCCGTCATTACAAGTTCAGAAGCCCCAATTATTGGAGGCGCAGTTTACAAAACTACAGTTCATACGTAGCAGTAAAGACAAAAAAATTGTTAGGATTCAACAGAGTTTTAGTCCCCGATCCACAAATTGTGTTTATGTTTTAATTTGTGCCAAATGTGGTATTAAATATGTGGGGCAGACTAAAAACTCATTATCTACACGTATGTATCAACATCGATACAATATTAGAAATAGACGAGAAGTGGAAACACCATTAGTTCAACATTTTTTGATCCACGGTTTGGACTCTGTAAGGATAGCTGGACTTCAAGGGAATACTAATTGGACAGACTTTGAGCGAAAAAAGATTGAACGATATTGGATTTACCTATTGGGTACAAGAGAACCATTTGGATTAAATTTGACATATACACCAAATTGAATTTCTGATTTTCAACCATTCACCCTAATCTTAACCCAATTTATCACTCCCTTCCCCTTGCCTAACCCTAACCATTCTCCCTTCCCCTTGCCTAACCCTAACCACTCTCCCTTCCCTAACCCTAACCACTTCCCTTCCCCTAACCCTAACCCTAACCCCTTCCCTAACCCTAACCCTAACCACTTCCCTTTCCCTAACCCTAACCCCTTCCCTAACCCTAACCACTTCCCTTTCCCTAACCCTAACCCTAACCCCTTCCCTAACCCTAACCACTTCCCTTTCCCTAACCCTAACCACTTTCCCTTACCTAACCCTAACCACTTCCCTTTCCCTAACCCTAACCCCTTCCCTAACCCTAACCACTTCCCTTTCCCTAACCCTAACCCTAACCCCTTCCCTAACCCTAACCACTTCCCTTCCCCTAACCCTAACCCTAACCCCTTCCCTAACCCTAACCACTTCCCTTTCCCTAACCCTAACCCCTTCCCTAACCCTAACCACTTCCCTTTCCCTAACCCTAACCCTAACCCCTTCCCTAACCCTAACCACTTCCCTTTCCCTAACCCTAACCACTTCCCCTTCCCTAACCCTAACCACTTCCCTTTCCCTAACCCTAACCCTAACCCCTTCCCTAACCCTAACCACTTCCCCTTCCCTAACCCTAACCACTTCCCCTTCCCTAACCCTAACCACTTCCCTTTCCCTAACCCTAACCCCTTCCCTAACCCTAACCACTTTTCTTTCCCTAACCCTAACCCTAACCCCTTCCCTAACCCTAACCACTTCCCTTTCCCCAACCCTAACCCTTTCCCCCTTCCCTAACCCTAACCACTTCCCCTTCCCTAACCCTAACCACTCCTCTTTCCCAATTCCTATAAGATATAAGGGATTAATTAATACATTAATTCATAATATTAAAAACATAATTAATAAATACAATAAATATAATTTCTTTACTACAATTAATAATCCTACTTATTATACATAGTTTTAAAATTTTAAACACATAGGGGAATGGTTGACAAGGGAATTTATATTTGCCACAAAAATATACAACAATTAAAATAATACTTACCTTAAATAAATTATAACAATTAATATTAAATACTTACCTTTAATTAATTACAACAATTCATAAATATAAATATACTTACCTTAAAAAAACCAATTTATAATATACTTACCTTCTTTAGACCTAAAAAAACAATTCACAGTTAAGCTTAACTAAAAAATTATACAAGACAAACAGAGGGTATAAAAAGGGAAGAGCTTCAGCAGGAGCTCATTACTCACCTGAACTCTGAGCTGAGCACATGTTTTCCAGCTGTCCGAGAGAATAGAGGAAAAGTATTAGTTATTTGTGTGTCATTGGCCTGAAGAAGACCCAGAGAGGGTCGAAACGTTGCGCTGACACACCTTCTTTAGTTGATTATTTTTCCATTTAAAATAATTTTATTTTTTTTCAAAAAACAATTTTCTTTAAACAACAGTACCTACCTCATGGACCGTTATGAGGAGGATGACTGGACCCTGGTCCAACGGAGTGGTCGACGCCGGCCGGCGCGCCATCCGTACCAGGATGAGGAGAGAGGAGGGTGGATGGAGAGAGCAGCCCCCGTTTCCTTCCGGAGACGGGATGATTTCCCAGTCTCCAGAGGCTGGAGACGGGATCAGTTCCCCGCCACTAACCGGCCAGTGCCTCCACCCAAAAACTCTCGCTATTGGGGCCCACAATCAAGATCCTACGCGGATGTGACCCGCCAGGACTACCAGAGACCTGCCCGTAGATTTGTTCCACGACGGAATGACAGGTATGACCGTAGTACTGACAGGAATGACAGGTATGACCGTAGTACTGACAGGAATGACCAAGTTAAAAGACAGCCAGCTGGCCCACAGTTTAGACGGCTTACCCGCAAACTTCACGCATTGATCAAGACGGTTCACCATCTTCAAAATGTGGTTCCAAAAGAAGGGAAACAGCCCCCTAGGATGATTTCAAGGATGACGGAGGTTTTGACTAACATGATTAGACCTGCATTTCCCACGGAGAAGACCTTTGACCTGGTAAAGGGCAATGCCGAAAATTGGGGGTACAATACCCAGCTAATCCTGCAAGAACACTATGAAGCAGGTTTAGAGACATTGGAAAAGGAGATCTCCGGACTTTTGAGTCAAGGATGGAAAGAGCCCTTCCAGGTGGCTGTTAGATGGGCAAAGCGCAATCTACCGCACCTTACCCAAGAGGTTATCGAGGCCGTAGAAGCGCTCATCACAGCCAGAGAAGAGAGTGACGATCAACCCCGGCCGGGGACGTCAGATGACATCCAGGGACAGCGTGAGACCACGATCCCGGGACAACGTCAGACCAGAACGACTGTTACGACTATGACAGAAGGACCCAGTCAGAGTGTCAGACGGGCCTCACAATCTGAACAAGCGGGACCATCCCGCGTGACTACTGCAACATCGCCACGACCACAACCTGCACCACATCCACAACCTGCACAACCTGCACCACCTCCACTACCTTCACAACCTATACCACCTCCACAACCAGTACCACAACTGGTACCACCTCCACAACCTACACAACTTCCACAACCTGCTCAACCTCCACAACCTGCACAACCTTCACAAGTGCAGTTACCCCAGAACCAGGAAGTACACCCTCCACATTTGGAGCCCTTGGAGCAGAGACAGGACAGGAGTAGGACACAGAGCAAGGGAAGAGTGGAGACAGAGGAATTGCTTCTAGACCTAGGAGGAGAGAAGAAGATCAGCTCTCCAAAATCGAACAGGTCCTATGTTGAGGAACTGGAAGACCTGTTGGGCTCGGCATATGTGAAAGACATCCAAAGAGGGCCCGAGGAGGGAACTAGACGGGAGACGGTGGAAGCCCAGGTCCATTTTGAAGCAGGCGATCTAGAGGAAGCAGATGATCTGGAGGAGGCCATTGATCCGGTGGACGCCATTGGTGACTTTTGGAATGGGACATCCACCCCATCAAGACAACCCCAAAAGGTTACAAGACATGTCACTTCTGACCGCAAGATGGCTGAATGGGACCTCATGGTTCATAAGAAATGGCTGATAATAGGGGATTCCAATCTCTCCAGGATTCCTGCTTATGACATTCCGAATCTGCAGATTGAGAGTTATCCGGGAGCCAGTTTCCGCCACGCAGAGGCCTTGATGGTTAAAGCAGGGAGTGTCACGACAGTAGAGAAAGTAGTATTGGCGTTTGGACTGAACCATCGGAGCCAGAAGGCGAGAGAGACGTCCATCAAGCAGCTTCAAGGGGCAGTTAGAGCGGCTAGGAAGTCGTTCCCCTATGCTGAAGTGTGGGTTCCCCAGATTAACTTTTCTCACACCTTGCCGGAGGAAGAGAAACAGACATTGTTGACTCTGAATCAGTACATTGCAAAGAACTTACCGGGGATTCCTGAATTAGAAGAGGAGTACTTTGCGACAGAGAGGGACAATGTCCATTGGACGGGAGACACAGCAAGAGCCATGCTTGACTATTGGTCAACCCTGTTAAACTTGACCGCCCTCTGAGTTCTATACGGGAGGGGGTTGAGGGACGAAAGTCCTCATCCGCAAAGAACGTTTTAGTTCTAGCCAAAGACTTTTTTCTTTCGGAACCACAACAAACACTTTTGAGTAAAGGATTAACATTTATACCATCTTTAGATATAGGCAGGAATCAAAAAATCCAACTTCAATTTGATTTACAGACTTATCATAGAAAAGTCCAATTGGCATCCTATTTTAGGAATTCAAACCAAAATGAGATACCTCGTTTTACAGAAGCTTCCAATTGGATACCTCCAATAGAGAAAATTCCAGAGGAAATTATTAATTTAATGGAAGAGGACAGATTACTTTTGGATGAACATTACAGACCAATTAGGGAAAAGGATAATTTGACAGTAGAAGAAGTTAAGGCACTTAGAGATTTACAGAATTCGAAACATATTGTAATTAAGCCTGCTGATAAGGGAGCAACAGTTGTTATATTAAGTAGGGAGCAATATGTATTGGAGGTACAAAGACAATTGAGGGACACAGTGTACTATAAAAAATTAGATAAACCAATTTATTTGGACACTATTCCATTAGTTGATGATATTTTAAAGACATTAAAAAAGAAGAAATTCATTAATGAAAAACAGAGGAAATATCTAAAAGGGAATTCACAACCCAGGGAAAGGAGATTTTATATTCTTCCAAAGATACACAAGGATCCGAAGAGTTGGACGGTTCCTTTTGAGGTGCCCGCTGGACGTCCAATAGTCTCCGATTGTGGTAGCGAGACGTATTACACAGCGGAATTCTTGGATTATTATTTGAATCCACTGTCAAATAGACATCCTGCCTATATCAAAGATACATATCATTTTATTGAGATAGTTAAGAGTTTAAGGATCCCGCCCAATTCATATTTTTTTTCTATGGATGTGGCAAGTTTGTATACAAATATTGATATTCCAAGTGGGACAGAGGCAGTTAGAAAATGTTTTGCTAAATATCCCGACCCCAAACGGCCAGATGTAGAGTTACTGCAGTTGTTAGAAATTAATCTAACTAGAAATGACTTTGTTTTCAATGGTGAATATTATTTACAAGTTAAGGGTACGGCTATGGGAAAACGTTTTGCCCCGGCCTACGCCAATATTTTCATGGCCAATTGGGAGGAAGAGGTGTTTCAAAAATGCCACAAGAAACCCTTTTACTATTTACGTTATTTAGATGACATTTGGGGTATATGGACGGGTTCCCAAGTGGAATTTCAAGAATTTGTTAATATTTTAAACTCTCATGATCCTTCGATTCAACTTAAGGCGGAAATTGACAAACAATCCATTGATTTTTTGGACACTACAGTGTATAAAGGACAAGATTTTCAGGAAACACAAAAATTGGATATAAAAGTATTCTTTAAAACAACTGATACACACGCTTTACTTTTTAGAACTAGTTTTCATCCACCACATACATTTAGGGGTATTGTAAAATCTCAAATTCTTAGATTCAAGAAAATCTGTACACGCGAAGAGACATTTAAGGAAGCTGTCCTTATTCTTTTCAAAGCTCTGCGTGAGAGAGGTTACACAAGGTCGTTCTTAAGACAGTGTTTTAAAACCTTCCGGAGTAGAAAAGAAAGGGAGGATGGGAAACTAATTCCATTAATTACTTCCTTTTCGACCAGCAGTATCATTTTAAATAGGAAATTTAAATCTAATTTTGAAAAGCATATTAGTAACTCAGGAGTTATCCCAGAGTCTAGGGTAATTTCCGCCTATAGAAGGAACAAAAACTTGCGGGATCATTTGGTGAGAGCCAAATTGCCGTCATTACAAGTTCAGAAGCCCCAATTATTGGAGGCGCAGTTTACAAAACTACAGTTCATACGTAGCAGTAAAGACAAAAAAATTGTTAGGATTCAACAGAGTTTTAGTCCCCGATCCACAAATTGTGTTTATGTTTTAATTTGTGCCAAATGTGGTATTAAATATGTGGGGCAGACTAAAAACTCATTATCTACACGTATGTATCAACATCGATACAATATTAGAAATAGACGAGAAGTGGAAACACCATTAGTTCAACATTTTTTGATCCACGGTTTGGACTCTGTAAGGATAGCTGGACTTCAAGGGAATACTAATTGGACAGACTTTGAGCGAAAAAAGATTGAACGATATTGGATTTACCTATTGGGTACAAGAGAACCATTTGGATTAAATTTGACATATACACCAAATTGAATTTCTGATTTTCAACCATTCACCCTAATCTTAACCCAATTTATCACTCCCTTCCCCTTGCCTAACCCTAACCATTCTCCCTTCCCCTTGCCTAACCCTAACCACTCTCCCTTCCCTAACCCTAACCACTTCCCTTCCCCTAACCCTAACCCTAACCCCTTCCCTAACCCTAACCCTAACCACTTCCCTTTCCCTAACCCTAACCCCTTCCCTAACCCTAACCACTTCCCTTTCCCTAACCCTAACCCTAACCCCTTCCCTAACCCTAACCACTTCCCTTTCCCTAACCCTAACCACTTTCCCTTACCTAACCCTAACCACTTCCCTTTCCCTAACCCTAACCCCTTCCCTAACCCTAACCACTTCCCTTTCCCTAACCCTAACCCTAACCCCTTCCCTAACCCTAACCACTTCCCTTCCCCTAACCCTAACCCTAACCCCTTCCCTAACCCTAACCACTTCCCTTTCCCTAACCCTAACCCCTTCCCTAACCCTAACCACTTCCCTTTCCCTAACCCTAACCCTAACCCCTTCCCTAACCCTAACCACTTCCCTTTCCCTAACCCTAACCACTTCCCCTTCCCTAACCCTAACCACTTCCCTTTCCCTAACCCTAACCCTAACCCCTTCCCTAACCCTAACCACTTCCCCTTCCCTAACCCTAACCACTTCCCCTTCCCTAACCCTAACCACTTCCCTTTCCCTAACCCTAACCCCTTCCCTAACCCTAACCACTTTTCTTTCCCTAACCCTAACCCTAACCCCTTCCCTAACCCTAACCACTTCCCTTTCCCCAACCCTAACCCTTTCCCCCTTCCCTAACCCTAACCACTTCCCCTTCCCTAACCCTAACCACTCCTCTTTCCCAATTCCTATAAGATATAAGGGATTAATTAATACATTAATTCATAATATTAAAAACATAATTAATAAATACAATAAATATAATTTCTTTACTACAATTAATAATCCTACTTATTATACATAGTTTTAAAATTTTAAACACATAGGGGAATGGTTGACAAGGGAATTTATATTTGCCACAAAAATATACAACAATTAAAATAATACTTACCTTAAATAAATTATAACAATTAATATTAAATACTTACCTTTAATTAATTACAACAATTCATAAATATAAATATACTTACCTTAAAAAAACCAATTTATAATATACTTACCTTCTTTAGACCTAAAAAAACAATTCACAGTTAAGCTTAACTAAAAAATTATACAAGACAAACAGAGGGTATAAAAAGGGAAGAGCTTCAGCAGGAGCTCATTACTCACCTGAACTCTGAGCTGAGCACATGTTTTCCAGCTGTCCGAGAGAATAGAGGAAAAGTATTAGTTATTTGTGTGTCATTGGCCTGAAGAAGACCCAGAGAGGGTCGAAACGTTGCGCTGACACACCTTCTTTAGTTGATTATTTTTCCATTTAAAATAATTTTATTTTTTTTCAAAAAACAATTTTCTTTAAACAACAGTACCTACCTCATGGACCGTTATGAGGAGGATGACTGGACCCTGGTCCAACGGAGTGGTCGACGCCGGCCGGCGCGCCATCCGTACCAGGATGAGGAGAGAGGAGGGTGGATGGAGAGAGCAGCCCCCGTTTCCTTCCGGAGACGGGATGATTTCCCAGTCTCCAGAGGCTGGAGACGGGATCAGTTCCCCGCCACTAACCGGCCAGTGCCTCCACCCAAAAACTCTCGCTATTGGGGCCCACAATCAAGATCCTACGCGGATGTGACCCGCCAGGACTACCAGAGACCTGCCCGTAGATTTGTTCCACGACGGAATGACAGGTATGACCGTAGTACTGACAGGAATGACAGGTATGACCGTAGTACTGACAGGAATGACCAAGTTAAAAGACAGCCAGCTGGCCCACAGTTTAGACGGCTTACCCGCAAACTTCACGCATTGATCAAGACGGTTCACCATCTTCAAAATGTGGTTCCAAAAGAAGGGAAACAGCCCCCTAGGATGATTTCAAGGATGACGGAGGTTTTGACTAACATGATTAGACCTGCATTTCCCACGGAGAAGACCTTTGACCTGGTAAAGGGCAATGCCGAAAATTGGGGGTACAATACCCAGCTAATCCTGCAAGAACACTATGAAGCAGGTTTAGAGACATTGGAAAAGGAGATCTCCGGACTTTTGAGTCAAGGATGGAAAGAGCCCTTCCAGGTGGCTGTTAGATGGGCAAAGCGCAATCTACCGCACCTTACCCAAGAGGTTATCGAGGCCGTAGAAGCGCTCATCACAGCCAGAGAAGAGAGTGACGATCAACCCCGGCCGGGGACGTCAGATGACATCCAGGGACAGCGTGAGACCACGATCCCGGGACAACGTCAGACCAGAACGACTGTTACGACTATGACAGAAGGACCCAGTCAGAGTGTCAGACGGGCCTCACAATCTGAACAAGCGGGACCATCCCGCGTGACTACTGCAACATCGCCACGACCACAACCTGCACCACATCCACAACCTGCACAACCTGCACCACCTCCACTACCTTCACAACCTATACCACCTCCACAACCAGTACCACAACTGGTACCACCTCCACAACCTACACAACTTCCACAACCTGCTCAACCTCCACAACCTGCACAACCTTCACAAGTGCAGTTACCCCAGAACCAGGAAGTACACCCTCCACATTTGGAGCCCTTGGAGCAGAGACAGGACAGGAGTAGGACACAGAGCAAGGGAAGAGTGGAGACAGAGGAATTGCTTCTAGACCTAGGAGGAGAGAAGAAGATCAGCTCTCCAAAATCGAACAGGTCCTATGTTGAGGAACTGGAAGACCTGTTGGGCTCGGCATATGTGAAAGACATCCAAAGAGGGCCCGAGGAGGGAACTAGACGGGAGACGGTGGAAGCCCAGGTCCATTTTGAAGCAGGCGATCTAGAGGAAGCAGATGATCTGGAGGAGGCCATTGATCCGGTGGACGCCATTGGTGACTTTTGGAATGGGACATCCACCCCATCAAGACAACCCCAAAAGGTTACAAGACATGTCACTTCTGACCGCAAGATGGCTGAATGGGACCTCATGGTTCATAAGAAATGGCTGATAATAGGGGATTCCAATCTCTCCAGGATTCCTGCTTATGACATTCCGAATCTGCAGATTGAGAGTTATCCGGGAGCCAGTTTCCGCCACGCAGAGGCCTTGATGGTTAAAGCAGGGAGTGTCACGACAGTAGAGAAAGTAGTATTGGCGTTTGGACTGAACCATCGGAGCCAGAAGGCGAGAGAGACGTCCATCAAGCAGCTTCAAGGGGCAGTTAGAGCGGCTAGGAAGTCGTTCCCCTATGCTGAAGTGTGGGTTCCCCAGATTAACTTTTCTCACACCTTGCCGGAGGAAGAGAAACAGACATTGTTGACTCTGAATCAGTACATTGCAAAGAACTTACCGGGGATTCCTGAATTAGAAGAGGAGTACTTTGCGACAGAGAGGGACAATGTCCATTGGACGGGAGACACAGCAAGAGCCATGCTTGACTATTGGTCAACCCTGTTAAACTTGACCGCCCTCTGAGTTCTATACGGGAGGGGGTTGAGGGACGAAAGTCCTCATCCGCAAAGAACGTTTTAGTTCTAGCCAAAGACTTTTTTCTTTCGGAACCACAACAAACACTTTTGAGTAAAGGATTAACATTTATACCATCTTTAGATATAGGCAGGAATCAAAAAATCCAACTTCAATTTGATTTACAGACTTATCATAGAAAAGTCCAATTGGCATCCTATTTTAGGAATTCAAACCAAAATGAGATACCTCGTTTTACAGAAGCTTCCAATTGGATACCTCCAATAGAGAAAATTCCAGAGGAAATTATTAATTTAATGGAAGAGGACAGATTACTTTTGGATGAACATTACAGACCAATTAGGGAAAAGGATAATTTGACAGTAGAAGAAGTTAAGGCACTTAGAGATTTACAGAATTCGAAACATATTGTAATTAAGCCTGCTGATAAGGGAGCAACAGTTGTTATATTAAGTAGGGAGCAATATGTATTGGAGGTACAAAGACAATTGAGGGACACAGTGTACTATAAAAAATTAGATAAACCAATTTATTTGGACACTATTCCATTAGTTGATGATATTTTAAAGACATTAAAAAAGAAGAAATTCATTAATGAAAAACAGAGGAAATATCTAAAAGGGAATTCACAACCCAGGGAAAGGAGATTTTATATTCTTCCAAAGATACACAAGGATCCGAAGAGTTGGACGGTTCCTTTTGAGGTGCCCGCTGGACGTCCAATAGTCTCCGATTGTGGTAGCGAGACGTATTACACAGCGGAATTCTTGGATTATTATTTGAATCCACTGTCAAATAGACATCCTGCCTATATCAAAGATACATATCATTTTATTGAGATAGTTAAGAGTTTAAGGATCCCGCCCAATTCATATTTTTTTTCTATGGATGTGGCAAGTTTGTATACAAATATTGATATTCCAAGTGGGACAGAGGCAGTTAGAAAATGTTTTGCTAAATATCCCGACCCCAAACGGCCAGATGTAGAGTTACTGCAGTTGTTAGAAATTAATCTAACTAGAAATGACTTTGTTTTCAATGGTGAATATTATTTACAAGTTAAGGGTACGGCTATGGGAAAACGTTTTGCCCCGGCCTACGCCAATATTTTCATGGCCAATTGGGAGGAAGAGGTGTTTCAAAAATGCCACAAGAAACCCTTTTACTATTTACGTTATTTAGATGACATTTGGGGTATATGGACGGGTTCCCAAGTGGAATTTCAAGAATTTGTTAATATTTTAAACTCTCATGATCCTTCGATTCAACTTAAGGCGGAAATTGACAAACAATCCATTGATTTTTTGGACACTACAGTGTATAAAGGACAAGATTTTCAGGAAACACAAAAATTGGATATAAAAGTATTCTTTAAAACAACTGATACACACGCTTTACTTTTTAGAACTAGTTTTCATCCACCACATACATTTAGGGGTATTGTAAAATCTCAAATTCTTAGATTCAAGAAAATCTGTACACGCGAAGAGACATTTAAGGAAGCTGTCCTTATTCTTTTCAAAGCTCTGCGTGAGAGAGGTTACACAAGGTCGTTCTTAAGACAGTGTTTTAAAACCTTCCGGAGTAGAAAAGAAAGGGAGGATGGGAAACTAATTCCATTAATTACTTCCTTTTCGACCAGCAGTATCATTTTAAATAGGAAATTTAAATCTAATTTTGAAAAGCATATTAGTAACTCAGGAGTTATCCCAGAGTCTAGGGTAATTTCCGCCTATAGAAGGAACAAAAACTTGCGGGATCATTTGGTGAGAGCCAAATTGCCGTCATTACAAGTTCAGAAGCCCCAATTATTGGAGGCGCAGTTTACAAAACTACAGTTCATACGTAGCAGTAAAGACAAAAAAATTGTTAGGATTCAACAGAGTTTTAGTCCCCGATCCACAAATTGTGTTTATGTTTTAATTTGTGCCAAATGTGGTATTAAATATGTGGGGCAGACTAAAAACTCATTATCTACACGTATGTATCAACATCGATACAATATTAGAAATAGACGAGAAGTGGAAACACCATTAGTTCAACATTTTTTGATCCACGGTTTGGACTCTGTAAGGATAGCTGGACTTCAAGGGAATACTAATTGGACAGACTTTGAGCGAAAAAAGATTGAACGATATTGGATTTACCTATTGGGTACAAGAGAACCATTTGGATTAAATTTGACATATACACCAAATTGAATTTCTGATTTTCAACCATTCACCCTAATCTTAACCCAATTTATCACTCCCTTCCCCTTGCCTAACCCTAACCATTCTCCCTTCCCCTTGCCTAACCCTAACCACTCTCCCTTCCCTAACCCTAACCACTTCCCTTCCCCTAACCCTAACCCTAACCCCTTCCCTAACCCTAACCCTAACCACTTCCCTTTCCCTAACCCTAACCCCTTCCCTAACCCTAACCACTTCCCTTTCCCTAACCCTAACCCTAACCCCTTCCCTAACCCTAACCACTTCCCTTTCCCTAACCCTAACCACTTTCCCTTACCTAACCCTAACCACTTCCCTTTCCCTAACCCTAACCCCTTCCCTAACCCTAACCACTTCCCTTTCCCTAACCCTAACCCTAACCCCTTCCCTAACCCTAACCACTTCCCTTCCCCTAACCCTAACCCTAACCCCTTCCCTAACCCTAACCACTTCCCTTTCCCTAACCCTAACCCCTTCCCTAACCCTAACCACTTCCCTTTCCCTAACCCTAACCCTAACCCCTTCCCTAACCCTAACCACTTCCCTTTCCCTAACCCTAACCACTTCCCCTTCCCTAACCCTAACCACTTCCCTTTCCCTAACCCTAACCCTAACCCCTTCCCTAACCCTAACCACTTCCCCTTCCCTAACCCTAACCACTTCCCCTTCCCTAACCCTAACCACTTCCCTTTCCCTAACCCTAACCCCTTCCCTAACCCTAACCACTTTTCTTTCCCTAACCCTAACCCTAACCCCTTCCCTAACCCTAACCACTTCCCTTTCCCCAACCCTAACCCTTTCCCCCTTCCCTAACCCTAACCACTTCCCCTTCCCTAACCCTAACCACTCCTCTTTCCCAATTCCTATAAGATATAAGGGATTAATTAATACATTAATTCATAATATTAAAAACATAATTAATAAATACAATAAATATAATTTCTTTACTACAATTAATAATCCTACTTATTATACATAGTTTTAAAATTTTAAACACATAGGGGAATGGTTGACAAGGGAATTTATATTTGCCACAAAAATATACAACAATTAAAATAATACTTACCTTAAATAAATTATAACAATTAATATTAAATACTTACCTTTAATTAATTACAACAATTCATAAATATAAATATACTTACCTTAAAAAAACCAATTTATAATATACTTACCTTCTTTAGACCTAAAAAAACAATTCACAGTTAAGCTTAACTAAAAAATTATACAAGACAAACAGAGGGTATAAAAAGGGAAGAGCTTCAGCAGGAGCTCATTACTCACCTGAACTCTGAGCTGAGCACATGTTTTCCAGCTGTCCGAGAGAATAGAGGAAAAGTATTAGTTATTTGTGTGTCATTGGCCTGAAGA
This sequence comes from Pagrus major, assembly GCF_040436345.1. Classification (NCBI taxonomy): domain Eukaryota; kingdom Metazoa; phylum Chordata; class Actinopteri; order Spariformes; family Sparidae; genus Pagrus; species Pagrus major. The sequence goes on along the minus strand of NC_133219.1, from coordinate 42,363,349 downwards.
AGACCCAGAGAGGGTCGAAACGTTGCGCTGACACACCTTCTTTAGTTGATTATTTTTCCATTTAAAATAATTTTATTTTTTTTCAAAAAACAATTTTCTTTAAACAACAGTACCTACCTCATGGACCGTTATGAGGAGGATGACTGGACCCTGGTCCAACGGAGTGGTCGACGCCGGCCGGCGCGCCATCCGTACCAGGATGAGGAGAGAGGAGGGTGGATGGAGAGAGCAGCCCCCGTTTCCTTCCGGAGACGGGATGATTTCCCAGTCTCCAGAGGCTGGAGACGGGATCAGTTCCCCGCCACTAACCGGCCAGTGCCTCCACCCAAAAACTCTCGCTATTGGGGCCCACAATCAAGATCCTACGCGGATGTGACCCGCCAGGACTACCAGAGACCTGCCCGTAGATTTGTTCCACGACGGAATGACAGGTATGACCGTAGTACTGACAGGAATGACAGGTATGACCGTAGTACTGACAGGAATGACCAAGTTAAAAGACAGCCAGCTGGCCCACAGTTTAGACGGCTTACCCGCAAACTTCACGCATTGATCAAGACGGTTCACCATCTTCAAAATGTGGTTCCAAAAGAAGGGAAACAGCCCCCTAGGATGATTTCAAGGATGACGGAGGTTTTGACTAACATGATTAGACCTGCATTTCCCACGGAGAAGACCTTTGACCTGGTAAAGGGCAATGCCGAAAATTGGGGGTACAATACCCAGCTAATCCTGCAAGAACACTATGAAGCAGGTTTAGAGACATTGGAAAAGGAGATCTCCGGACTTTTGAGTCAAGGATGGAAAGAGCCCTTCCAGGTGGCTGTTAGATGGGCAAAGCGCAATCTACCGCACCTTACCCAAGAGGTTATCGAGGCCGTAGAAGCGCTCATCACAGCCAGAGAAGAGAGTGACGATCAACCCCGGCCGGGGACGTCAGATGACATCCAGGGACAGCGTGAGACCACGATCCCGGGACAACGTCAGACCAGAACGACTGTTACGACTATGACAGAAGGACCCAGTCAGAGTGTCAGACGGGCCTCACAATCTGAACAAGCGGGACCATCCCGCGTGACTACTGCAACATCGCCACGACCACAACCTGCACCACATCCACAACCTGCACAACCTGCACCACCTCCACTACCTTCACAACCTATACCACCTCCACAACCAGTACCACAACTGGTACCACCTCCACAACCTACACAACTTCCACAACCTGCTCAACCTCCACAACCTGCACAACCTTCACAAGTGCAGTTACCCCAGAACCAGGAAGTACACCCTCCACATTTGGAGCCCTTGGAGCAGAGACAGGACAGGAGTAGGACACAGAGCAAGGGAAGAGTGGAGACAGAGGAATTGCTTCTAGACCTAGGAGGAGAGAAGAAGATCAGCTCTCCAAAATCGAACAGGTCCTATGTTGAGGAACTGGAAGACCTGTTGGGCTCGGCATATGTGAAAGACATCCAAAGAGGGCCCGAGGAGGGAACTAGACGGGAGACGGTGGAAGCCCAGGTCCATTTTGAAGCAGGCGATCTAGAGGAAGCAGATGATCTGGAGGAGGCCATTGATCCGGTGGACGCCATTGGTGACTTTTGGAATGGGACATCCACCCCATCAAGACAACCCCAAAAGGTTACAAGACATGTCACTTCTGACCGCAAGATGGCTGAATGGGACCTCATGGTTCATAAGAAATGGCTGATAATAGGGGATTCCAATCTCTCCAGGATTCCTGCTTATGACATTCCGAATCTGCAGATTGAGAGTTATCCGGGAGCCAGTTTCCGCCACGCAGAGGCCTTGATGGTTAAAGCAGGGAGTGTCACGACAGTAGAGAAAGTAGTATTGGCGTTTGGACTGAACCATCGGAGCCAGAAGGCGAGAGAGACGTCCATCAAGCAGCTTCAAGGGGCAGTTAGAGCGGCTAGGAAGTCGTTCCCCTATGCTGAAGTGTGGGTTCCCCAGATTAACTTTTCTCACACCTTGCCGGAGGAAGAGAAACAGACATTGTTGACTCTGAATCAGTACATTGCAAAGAACTTACCGGGGATTCCTGAATTAGAAGAGGAGTACTTTGCGACAGAGAGGGACAATGTCCATTGGACGGGAGACACAGCAAGAGCCATGCTTGACTATTGGTCAACCCTGTTAAACTTGACCGCCCTCTGAGTTCTATACGGGAGGGGGTTGAGGGACGAAAGTCCTCATCCGCAAAGAACGTTTTAGTTCTAGCCAAAGACTTTTTTCTTTCGGAACCACAACAAACACTTTTGAGTAAAGGATTAACATTTATACCATCTTTAGATATAGGCAGGAATCAAAAAATCCAACTTCAATTTGATTTACAGACTTATCATAGAAAAGTCCAATTGGCATCCTATTTTAGGAATTCAAACCAAAATGAGATACCTCGTTTTACAGAAGCTTCCAATTGGATACCTCCAATAGAGAAAATTCCAGAGGAAATTATTAATTTAATGGAAGAGGACAGATTACTTTTGGATGAACATTACAGACCAATTAGGGAAAAGGATAATTTGACAGTAGAAGAAGTTAAGGCACTTAGAGATTTACAGAATTCGAAACATATTGTAATTAAGCCTGCTGATAAGGGAGCAACAGTTGTTATATTAAGTAGGGAGCAATATGTATTGGAGGTACAAAGACAATTGAGGGACACAGTGTACTATAAAAAATTAGATAAACCAATTTATTTGGACACTATTCCATTAGTTGATGATATTTTAAAGACATTAAAAAAGAAGAAATTCATTAATGAAAAACAGAGGAAATATCTAAAAGGGAATTCACAACCCAGGGAAAGGAGATTTTATATTCTTCCAAAGATACACAAGGATCCGAAGAGTTGGACGGTTCCTTTTGAGGTGCCCGCTGGACGTCCAATAGTCTCCGATTGTGGTAGCGAGACGTATTACACAGCGGAATTCTTGGATTATTATTTGAATCCACTGTCAAATAGACATCCTGCCTATATCAAAGATACATATCATTTTATTGAGATAGTTAAGAGTTTAAGGATCCCGCCCAATTCATATTTTTTTTCTATGGATGTGGCAAGTTTGTATACAAATATTGATATTCCAAGTGGGACAGAGGCAGTTAGAAAATGTTTTGCTAAATATCCCGACCCCAAACGGCCAGATGTAGAGTTACTGCAGTTGTTAGAAATTAATCTAACTAGAAATGACTTTGTTTTCAATGGTGAATATTATTTACAAGTTAAGGGTACGGCTATGGGAAAACGTTTTGCCCCGGCCTACGCCAATATTTTCATGGCCAATTGGGAGGAAGAGGTGTTTCAAAAATGCCACAAGAAACCCTTTTACTATTTACGTTATTTAGATGACATTTGGGGTATATGGACGGGTTCCCAAGTGGAATTTCAAGAATTTGTTAATATTTTAAACTCTCATGATCCTTCGATTCAACTTAAGGCGGAAATTGACAAACAATCCATTGATTTTTTGGACACTACAGTGTATAAAGGACAAGATTTTCAGGAAACACAAAAATTGGATATAAAAGTATTCTTTAAAACAACTGATACACACGCTTTACTTTTTAGAACTAGTTTTCATCCACCACATACATTTAGGGGTATTGTAAAATCTCAAATTCTTAGATTCAAGAAAATCTGTACACGCGAAGAGACATTTAAGGAAGCTGTCCTTATTCTTTTCAAAGCTCTGCGTGAGAGAGGTTACACAAGGTCGTTCTTAAGACAGTGTTTTAAAACCTTCCGGAGTAGAAAAGAAAGGGAGGATGGGAAACTAATTCCATTAATTACTTCCTTTTCGACCAGCAGTATCATTTTAAATAGGAAATTTAAATCTAATTTTGAAAAGCATATTAGTAACTCAGGAGTTATCCCAGAGTCTAGGGTAATTTCCGCCTATAGAAGGAACAAAAACTTGCGGGATCATTTGGTGAGAGCCAAATTGCCGTCATTACAAGTTCAGAAGCCCCAATTATTGGAGGCGCAGTTTACAAAACTACAGTTCATACGTAGCAGTAAAGACAAAAAAATTGTTAGGATTCAACAGAGTTTTAGTCCCCGATCCACAAATTGTGTTTATGTTTTAATTTGTGCCAAATGTGGTATTAAATATGTGGGGCAGACTAAAAACTCATTATCTACACGTATGTATCAACATCGATACAATATTAGAAATAGACGAGAAGTGGAAACACCATTAGTTCAACATTTTTTGATCCACGGTTTGGACTCTGTAAGGATAGCTGGACTTCAAGGGAATACTAATTGGACAGACTTTGAGCGAAAAAAGATTGAACGATATTGGATTTACCTATTGGGTACAAGAGAACCATTTGGATTAAATTTGACATATACACCAAATTGAATTTCTGATTTTCAACCATTCACCCTAATCTTAACCCAATTTATCACTCCCTTCCCCTTGCCTAACCCTAACCATTCTCCCTTCCCCTTGCCTAACCCTAACCACTCTCCCTTCCCTAACCCTAACCACTTCCCTTCCCCTAACCCTAACCCTAACCCCTTCCCTAACCCTAACCCTAACCACTTCCCTTTCCCTAACCCTAACCCCTTCCCTAACCCTAACCACTTCCCTTTCCCTAACCCTAACCCTAACCCCTTCCCTAACCCTAACCACTTCCCTTTCCCTAACCCTAACCACTTTCCCTTACCTAACCCTAACCACTTCCCTTTCCCTAACCCTAACCCCTTCCCTAACCCTAACCACTTCCCTTTCCCTAACCCTAACCCTAACCCCTTCCCTAACCCTAACCACTTCCCTTCCCCTAACCCTAACCCTAACCCCTTCCCTAACCCTAACCACTTCCCTTTCCCTAACCCTAACCCCTTCCCTAACCCTAACCACTTCCCTTTCCCTAACCCTAACCCTAACCCCTTCCCTAACCCTAACCACTTCCCTTTCCCTAACCCTAACCACTTCCCCTTCCCTAACCCTAACCACTTCCCTTTCCCTAACCCTAACCCTAACCCCTTCCCTAACCCTAACCACTTCCCCTTCCCTAACCCTAACCACTTCCCCTTCCCTAACCCTAACCACTTCCCTTTCCCTAACCCTAACCCCTTCCCTAACCCTAACCACTTTTCTTTCCCTAACCCTAACCCTAACCCCTTCCCTAACCCTAACCACTTCCCTTTCCCCAACCCTAACCCTTTCCCCCTTCCCTAACCCTAACCACTTCCCCTTCCCTAACCCTAACCACTCCTCTTTCCCAATTCCTATAAGATATAAGGGATTAATTAATACATTAATTCATAATATT